>NW_011888864.1:2790199-2791509 GCF_000151845.1 Pteropus vampyrus | reverse complement strand
TTTATTTATTTTCAGAATAAAGAAGTGAGGTTTATTTTAATAGAACACGGACATTTTTAGCAGTGGAATGTGTGTGGGAGGGGGCTTCAGGATTTCATTAGTTGTCATTTATAGAGTTAATTTTAGGTTATTAAGATAGAGTGTATAAGAAATAATGAGTTTGTGGTAGTAGTGATGATAAATTGAGAGAGAAAAAGTGATCCCAGGTATAATTTAAAGGTAATATAAAATTAGAGGAAGATGAGAGGAAATCGAAGACCCATACATAACACTAATATTTTGAACCAAAGTGATGAGGAAAATGGAGGTGTTATGAGTATCAAAAGGGATTGCTGATTTTGGAGGAAATATGAGTTTATATTTACACAACAAGCTGTTGAAAATTGTTAGAATCTTTTCATGAAATATTTAGCAGCCATACAATTGAGGTGATCATTGAAACAATAGAATTGAGTAAAACTGAAAATAAATAAGTATTTTGGATAATATCTATATTTAGTGGGGGGAAAAAAAACAGAAGAAGAAAGTGAGAAGTGCTAAAAAAGAATGGGTTAGAATGAGAAGATATTTCATACAGAAGAGGATGGTGAAAGGCAACAATAAATTTCATAGATTAAATAGTATGAAACATTACAGAAATATCCAGGAAGATTGGCACAGAAATGCTGTGGGTGAAAGAGAAGTGACTGACCTCTCTCGAAAGTGCATAAGCACGGAGTGAGAAAGTGGAGACTATTAGTACAAATCACTTTTACTTATCACTTTCACATGAAGGGATATAGGGACAAGATGCTAGCTTGAGTCAGTAGGTTTTGGAAGAATTTTGTAGGAGTCTTATCTGGTCCAAACTTTTCTGTAACAATCCCACTGGCATAGCTTCTAATGTACTCGCAGAGATTATGCCCAATTGTTATACTCCACAATACTCAAGGAAGAGAAAGTCCCACATGAGTTATTGATAGTTTATTTGTAGTTCCTCACAGTCCTTTCACCCTAAGTAATGTTGCCTACTATCAAAATTGGTATATTTCATCTTATCACTTCAGAAGGGGACTGTAAGAGGAAGTTAATCAAAATCCAAATTCTCATGCAGAAAGGGAAAAGGTATTGTTAATTTTTGTACACACACTCTGCATTACTAGATATCTGCAATGATATTTACATAATGTTAAAGATGGTTATATTGAGTGTTTAATTTTACTTTATTCATTGCATTATATTTTTAAATTTTATTTATGATAAATGTGAACAATTTTAATCAAGATATATAGCCTTTAAATATGTCTTATAAATATGTGTTATATTATATT
>NW_011888864.1:2786260-2788613 GCF_000151845.1 Pteropus vampyrus | reverse complement strand
TATATGAATATAACAAAATATTCCTTAAAACACAATGTAGCAATGTTACTATGAGACAAAATAAAATTTGTTAAAAGCAATATAAAAAAGTAGTTTTATTTTTTGAAAAGAAAATAATGTTCTATACTTATAGTCAAACAATAAAGGATGTCCAGATATTTAAGGAAAAATTGATAAAGCTGCCAGGAGAATTGGAAACTGCTTAAAAATGTTAAAAATTTTTTAATATTCTCCTCTAGGAAATGAAAAGTTCCTTAAACAGAAAATAAATAGCTCTAAGAAAGAATTAAATAATACAATTAATAAGCTTGATCTCAATGATAAATATTCATACATATATTTTAAAAACGGTGAATATATTTAACAAACTAGTATAAAAATAACTGGGCATAAGACCACAATTTTAGCAAAGTTCTCATATTTTATGTTATTAAAACTAATTATTGACCACAATTTAATGTAATTTGAAAGTAACGACAGGTAACATCTAGAAATAGTAAAAAAAAAAAAAACTATTTCTATATAATTGAGGGGGAGAATAAACAAACAAACTTTTAAAATAATTTGAATAAAATGACCACAAAAGTACATATGTAAACAAAGAAAAAAGCAACACTTAAAAGGGAGTTATATTTTTAATGCAGTTTCTGTAAAAATAAAAGTTTTAAAATAAATAAAGTTTTGAGCTCAAGAAGCTAGACAAGAAAAATTGGAACAAGAAAGAAAATTAAATTAAAACTAAGATCAATCAAAATAAAAAAGAAACAATAAGAAACACAATAGAAATTATGAAATCTATCACCAATAAGTTAGTATTGGTTAATAAAACCTATAATGTCCATTGAAAAGTCTAATAAAAGTGCAATAACAGGGAATAGCATCAGGATCATAAGTAGGACATAACTAACATAATGTTTAAATTATGAGAATGTCCAGTGGAGGACCGCTCTGGTTACTACAAAACTAGGCCAAATTAACCAGAGACTTAAAAGGTGGCTTCTGCCTCCTCCCAGTCCAAGCGTTCTTCCAGGTAGCAATGCTAAACCTGTAGAAAAAGTGATAGAACAGAGGTGCAACTACTTTATTATCTGTACCAAGTTCGATGAAATTTAGTAGAAAGAAAAATATATTAGCATTCTGCAGATCCAAAAACATATCCATAGTCTGTTGTACTCTGCCTCTGTAAATAACTTGATTCTTTTTCTGTGGTTAACACAAAATAAAACTTTTTAAATGTCTCTTTAAGTATCTGCCATGGAGGAGCACCACTTCTAAATACTATTTATCCGGGTCAGATGAATAACCCTATTTTCCTCACTAAGCTGGCATTTCCCATACCATAAGGTATGATTTTCTTGCCAGAAAAGGTGGATTTCCAGTTTTAGTGAGAGCTCAACTTGGCCTGGCTAAACTCCCACTCTTTTTCTAACCCTTCTGGATGTTATGGCCCTAAGAATATAAAACATACTTGAGCTCCGTTAAAATATTTGCTATTTCGTTTTCACTAGATAAGATACCAAAGATCTTTATATACTTTTGTCAGTTTATGGGATCACTTCAGTTTATATCCATAAACTATCTCTGATATTTTTTCCTCATCATACGTAATTAGATGAATTCTTCCCCTAATTCAATGCCTACACCACAGATTTAGAGGTGAGGGTCAAAGAAAATTTATATTTAATCTGTAATAATAATTTTATAAGACAAATCATTTCATGCATTATTTTTGTAAAAATAAATTTAAATTATAAACACGTGATAGATTTAAGAATTATATGTAAAAACTGAAATTCAGAACCAATAGATAGCAATAAAATTTGTATTTGTCTCTATTTTAGAATGGGCAAAAGACTTCCTTATCATAGACTGATAGACAAAAACAAAGTTCGGCTTTGGTTAAATATAATGTAAAATACTTGGAATGTCAAAATGTCACAAATACAATTAAAAAGATAATAACATCTAGGAAATTATTATCTTAATAAAAATCTCACATCATTAGATAAGGAAATATTAATACTCCAAGAATTAGAAATGACTCTAAAAGATCATTTATAGAAATAACATAAACTTCCAATAAATTTAAAAAATGAACCACATGAGAAAACAAATATACAAAAAAAGAGAAATAAAAAGTACTCGTTTCTTATTAAATTTACAAAGTTTAAGCCATATGGCAGTCAATGACTGGGAAGGCATAGTAGAAGTGATTTGATACACTTTATGGAAATGTAAAATTATAAACTTTTCTTGAAAAAAGTTCTGGTATTTCCTTGTGTTTGATATAGTATTTGTATTTGCATGAAACTATTTTAAGGAAAAATCTAAGACATAGTAAAAATTTATATAT
>NW_011888864.1:2782033-2785775 GCF_000151845.1 Pteropus vampyrus | reverse complement strand
AAAAAAAAATTATAGTGATTGAAATAATTTAAAATAACATTGAAATATAAGATTTAGATAATTTCTCAAGATACTGTTAGCAGGTGGCTAGTAACATTCCTTCTGTCATATCTAGAAATGTGCAAAATACTAACCAATATCTCAAACCACAATGCAGGCAATTGGTTTTCTTTGTAAGTAGTACAATTACTTCACATTTATATAGGTCTTTGTTGCCTATGCTCATGAGTATTTCAGATCCCACTTGCTGTGAGTTCTGTCAACAGCATTCAAACATGAAAATAGATGCGGTCTGTGTTTATGATGCACTATTAAAACATCCAGTCAGCTGAGTGTAAAACTGATTGTTTGCTATTGAGCAAATCAAACATTTAGATAGTAAATTTGTCTAATGTTTTGTTGTCAGCTAAATATAAACATAACTTTAGAGGGGTGGATATTTCAGAAATTTTTAGAGTGCTGCATTAATTTATCATTAGCTAATAACATTTACAAAAGAGAAGGTTTTATACAGATTAGAGTATTTAAACTTATTTGAGAAATAAATTTAACATGCATCACTGGCCTCAACAGAAAGATGAAAATGCACATTTGAAACAAATCTTACTGAAAAATTTTAAGGGATCCTGTAGCATAAACACTTAGAGCACATCTATGTATGTAGAGCTATCTATGTATGTAAAGGCGAATGAAAATTCTACGTGTGAGAAAGAATTTCAAATCTATGTGGCATGAATATTAAGAAAGAAAAGGGGGCTTGGTAATTACATGGACCTGACTTAAAATTTCCTACTATTTTTCAATTCCATAAGCAAATATTTAGCCTCACTGATCTTTAGATTCTACATTTGTAAAATGAGAAAAGTGCTATTTACTTAAGAAAGATTTGCAGAATTGAGTGAGAAACCTTATACAAATTCTTGCCATACTCTGGCACATGGTAGATACTCAACTTACTTTGTTTTCTTACTTTTTATCAGTGTAAAACAATAGGTGTGTCTTACCCTCTCATATTTATATCTTGAGCACATAATAATTTATCATTTTTCTCTGAAGCCAGACATACTGCTAGTGGCAGCCATTTTGTCTCCTTAAGAAAAAACAGTTTGAGAGAAAGGAGATACAATAAAGGCAGGTCTAAAAGAATTCAAGTAATGGAGCTTGAAATATGACTGTATAATGATTGAAGGTTGCTTCTAGATTTCTGGTTATGTATGCCAAAAAATTCCTTCAGAAGGAACTTCTGTTTGTAGCTGAAAAAATCCTAATTAATAGAACCATTAAATAGAAATAGTAATGCTGATGCATGTCAACAAAAAATGTTTGGCAAGAAAATAAAATAATACTTTAGAGGCATATGCACATGTAAATAGTAGAAAGATTCTCAAATGTTTCAAATTAAGGTGGCTTGGGAATTACAGTCTTTATCCATAGAGAAGAGGTTGTTCCAAATGAAATTTTAGTGTATTATCTAGTGCCAAGAAAAAGTTTTGATTGGTCAAGATTTCCCATGTGCTTTTTGTGATTAATATAAAAAGAACAGGATACCCTTCTTGCTTGATTAGTGATAAAGGCCAATAGATTTTATAGGTATTCTGAAACACAGAACATTTAAGTTAGGATAAATCCTCCTGCATCAAGATAGGAAAAACAAATAAACAAACAGACAGACAAACAAAAAACAATACTTGCATGGGGCCAACCTAACTTTGTAAAATAATGGTAGTGAATATAAAATGAAAACATGATTATGTATAATATATAAGTTATCAAGAATCAAAGTATGATAGACAGGAGAGACCATTAAAACAATTCATGCTTCCCAGTGGATTTCAGTCTTTAAAGCTGCTCTATCAATATTTGCATTAAGGGACAGGGACAGATTCAGATTTCAGAGCTGAAACTTTTATAACTTTATTTTCTTTATGTAATTTGCAAAGACCTCTTATAGAAGTGAATAAAAACTATAAATCAAAATTAGGTAAGAAATTAAATACTTAAATTGGAAAAAAAGCTGGCAAATATCACAGACGTAACACAATCTAGAAAGAAAAAATAAAAGCAAAATAATTTGATTAATTACTTGTCTGACACAATTCTATGTTTTCTAATTACTGGTCTGATTGGTATTTCTGAAAAAAAAAATATAAAAGTAATCTGAGAAATCCAAACATATTTTCAATTGATGTTGTGTACACTGAGCTACATTATTTTGTAACCAAATTATTCTTATTTTATTCCTCTTATTGGTGGGTATACATTCCAAGACCACAAGTGTTTGCATGAAACTGCAAAAAGTAATAAACCTTGTATATACTATGTTTTTTCTTATACATGCATAGCTATGATAAAATTTTATAAATTATGCCCAGTAAGATATTAATAACATAAAATAGAATAATTATAATAATACTATAATAAAAGTTATGTGATTGTGATCTCTCATAATATCTTATCTGTACTCATTCTTATTGTGATAAGGTGAGATGATACAATGCCTACAGGTTGAAATAAAGTGTGTTGGTTAATGTAGGCATTGTGATGTAGCATTAGGCAGACTATTACTGTTTACTTTCTGACAATACATCAAAATGAAGATCATCAAGCCATGATGTTGATGGTTGGAGGTCAGGAGCAGACAATGTTGATGGCTGGAAATCCTAGATAGTTGAAGGTTTTTGTTACTAACAGGTGGGTGGTATATCCAGCTTGGACAAAGGGATGATTCACTTCCCTGGCAGGATAGGGCAGGACACTATGAGATTTCCTCATGCTATGCAGAATGGCTCACAATTTAAAACTTATAAATTGTTTATTTCTGGAATTTTTCATTTAACATTTTCAGACTGCAGCTGACCACATAATTGAAAGGAGGGAAAGCAAAGCCATTGATAAGAGGAGGCTGTTAGGTAACTAGTCAGACATGAGTGACAAGGAAAACAAAGGAACAGGGGCCCAGCCTAGAGACCACCCAATGTATACCCTATTGGTAGTTAGAGAATTCCTTCTGCATACCCTAACTACCAATAGGGTATACTTGTTTAATTCAGCCACACAGGATTGAGTAAAAGGTACTAGTCACTAATCTGCCCACAATCTGATGCTCATTATACTGTCATTATGATACTATGTTTATGCCTAGAAGTTCATAAATATAATTATAACAGACTGAATTCTGGGTAAGCATATACACAGTAGACAAAGTGTTATATATAAGCCAGCTGTCAGTCAAGATAACCTCTCATAAGGATCATCTAGGACCTCCCATCATGGCCCAGATATAAACAGACCTTCCCACTTTTGCATTGTTACAGCTCTCCTTGTTGAAAATTGGCTCCTCCCTTGGGGCATACTCTGTCTTATCTCTTTATCTCCCAAATTCCACAGGGCTAAAGCCTTCCTTGGTGTGGCCCTTCTCCTTCTAAAATATACTTTAAATAAATCTTACTTTTTCTAAATCTCACCAACATGTAATTCTTTGCTGTGTTTGCGAGGAAGAACAGAAGTGCAACACACAACACCACTGTCCTCCCCCATGCCTCTGGGGCGATGCGGGATTTCACATCACCCCAGAGGTAACAGCTGTATTAAATTCATATGTATAAGTGCTATGTTATTATATCCTGTTTTTTTTTTTTTTTTTTTTACTCTATTTGCTCAGTTGGTAGTAGTTTTGTTAGCTATTTTGTAAAGAACTGTCAGAT
Organism: Pteropus vampyrus; assembly: GCF_000151845.1. NCBI lineage: Eukaryota > Metazoa > Chordata > Mammalia > Chiroptera > Pteropodidae > Pteropus > Pteropus vampyrus. Next base: position 2,782,071 of record NW_011888864.1, on the reverse strand, counting down.
TTCATCAGGATAGAATGTATTAGGTACACTAAGACATA
>NW_011888864.1:2775642-2780300 GCF_000151845.1 Pteropus vampyrus | reverse complement strand
GAGGGGCCAATGACACCAAGTGATTTGCATTTTGTCTCTTCATTATTTATTAGAAGAGTTAGGTACATGCACCTATGCCTTTTTGACTGCTAATTCTCTTGAGTTGCCTTGATAAAATGCTACCACATATTCAAAGCAATGGTCACCGTGCAATGAGAAGGGCTGTAATATGTACAATATTCTTACATAATACAGGTTTTTTTTCAGTACTCAAACTTTACATTATCTAGTAGGCAATATATGTATGTATTACAAAATCAGTTGATTTTTCTTAATGTATGATGGTTTTGAAACAAATAGTTTAGAACTAATGTACCTTCAAATGTATGCATTTTCTACAAACTCTAAATGGGAGAGTAATGGCTTTAATTTACATCAAGCCATCTGTCATGGGTTTGTGTAACAGCTTTTACATTAACTGTAGGCTTAGTTAATATTCAATACTTCACATTATATTTTTTTCACAAAAGAGTAAACAGTTATTTTTGAAAATAGCCAGAGGGCACTTGAATCGAGTCATCTCTTATTCCTTCCTATCAGTTATTTGCACAATCTTCAAAATTTTTTGTAGAGTTTGTTTTTCTTCTCTATCTAATGGTTATGTTTTGTGGTAGGGCTAGTTAGAGATTATACAGTATTATGTATAACTTGTTTGATCTTTGCAGAAAATTTTATTATGTATAATAGCAAATTAAATAATGAAAAAAATTTAAATAATAGAACGATATTAAATTTTTGGTTCTGTACTTTAGATAATTTAGCTCAAACATTTTCAGCCGAAATGATCTGGACAATTACCTCAATTCAGTAAACCAATTTTATGTCTTGAGATACAAAATAAGAAGGTCGTCATGTATTTAAAACTTTGTTAATAAGCATGAACTATGTAAGAGAGATAGTAGCTTCTAATATTCTGAATGTGACTGAAACCAGAAAGCATTTCTAGTATAAATGATAATTTACTCTAGAAAGCAAAATCTCAGAAATCACTAATTAAAATACAATGTGTATTTATAGCTTAAACTAATTCCTAAATAGAAATTTATTTTTAATCACCAAAGACAATCGTTTCTAAAATTTAGATTATTGGTACATATTTCCTTAGATTTATGTTTTCTAGTAGTTGAATCCTACTTGAAAAGAAATAGCAATTTAATAAAAGAAAAAATAATTTTACTTAGAAGTTTTAAGACTATTATATCTTGAATGTAGTTTTCCTTTCATTTCCAGTCTATTTACTTTTGATGCATAAAGTGTTAGTCAGACAACTTAAGGATGATGATATCACCCTTACTAGATACAGGCAATATCTGAGCTTAATTTCCATTCCTTCTCAGGAAGTGATATGCATTTTCCAAAAACAAAGGATGTTTAATAGAGTGTTATTTACATTATAGTTAAATCGCAAAACAGTATATCTAGTTTTTGTTAGTTAATTAACAACACATCTCATTCATTTTAAAATGTTTTATTTTCCTGAAAATTCTGGAATGAGAATCTGGAATTAGATTTCACTCCACAAGCTATTGATGATTGAGTCCCATATGGGTGAAATTATATCAGATATCACCATTATTGAAAGCATATGTAATTTTTTTATTTTGAATAATTCGTTTTTTTAATTTGAAGTCATTGTTTTCCTATTGATGTTGGATGTTCAAGTTGGATGCTGATAGAATGATTGCCCTATTTGACTTCAGAAAATGTGGTCAGTGAAATAAAATTATGACACTTGTTTAAACAAAACAGTTGTCAAATCACATCATAGTCTCCTTCTAAATAAAGACTCCAGTACATTAAATTTGTTTTTCTTTAATGAACCTAAGCCTTTTCACTGTCATTACTCATTCCTTCTAAAAACAGTAGAAAATGTAATACATTACTCAACTGAGACCATTTATCTTGGGGCACATATTTTATTGATGTAAGTAAATAAGATTTTGGCCCACTCAACTACCAATGTTTTGATTTTATAGAAATTTTGTATATACATTGAAAGTTTTTATTTTTAAAGTTACTTCCTCCTCTTCCCAGAGACTCTAGTGATAATGTTTATGAACTTCAAAGTGAGACTGTTTTGAAAATCATTGTCAAAAATCATGTTAATGAAAAGTATATTGATTATGATTCTTGATTCATATCTATATCTATGTCTATATCTATGTCTATATCTATATCTATCTATCTATCTATATCTATACCTATATCTATATCTATATCTATAGCTATATCTATAATCTATAATCAGAAACCATAATATTTTAATGCCGCAGTTGTTTGCCAGCCTCCATTATTAAAGATATTGTTCAATATACTGTTATTGCCTTTGTTCACTTCTCATTTCCATTGTGACTATTGCCAAGTTAGAGTCCAGTACTTCTCAATACATTTATACTATTATGGCAAATAAAGAGTATTTCTGATTTGTTATGGCATTTCCACTAGTAGCTACAGTGAGTCAGGTCTATATGACAGAATTTTGTGCTAAAAAATTTTCACTGCCTGCAATGCACGTCTATGGCATTTGACATCTAAAATTCCAAAATATAGTATACTATTGAAATATTCCATCTCTTAGAGAACAAATAAGCCACATACTAATCTGTTTGCAGAGGGATTTTATTTTATTTTATTTTATTTTTTTTAAGCAATTGCCTGGCTGCCTTGGAGATGGAATGGGCTACATTTTTTTTGGTGGCGAAGAAATCACATGTGTAAACTAAGGCACAACGTTTAAACAAATGCATGGATTGACAGGGAAAATTTCATGTCTTAGAATATTATCAACTTCTGCCTTGTCTACATACTTGGTGTACTCTTCTCCATACATGTAATTTGGAGATAATTCTACTTAGAATCATCTTGCATGCTGCCATTTTCACTGATGTGGTCTGTCAGTGAGGTGATAACAGAAAGGCTAAATAGAATTTTGCTTCTTATAATTTAAACAAATTAAAACGGTTGAACATTTTTTAATTAGAAGAAAGTTTAAGTTTTCCTTTGAAAACTCTACATTACTAAAACTAAGAAATAAAAAGATTAAAATAGACTTTGTACAATATCTAGCCAGAAAAGATATTGCTCTTTTCTTAGGAATTTAAAGTAAAATTTTTCTTCTTTTGAGTTTTCTTGTAAAACAATTAAATAAAGTGAATGCACATTAAAATTATATTTCCTTTGCCATAGCCCTTAAGTGGAGAGACATTATTATGTTATCAACCTAAATTCTATTTTTAAGGTCATTGATTTAATGGAATACTTTAGATGCCCATTCCTTTATTCAGGAAAGTAAATTAGCCTTTACTGAGTACTCATTAGTACAAATTACATAGGACTGAAAACAATGTAGTTAATCATATGAGAGAATTAAAAATATATTGCTTAGACATTTGCTTCTGAGAAAAGAGAAATCATGCCAGGCTGAAATGAGTAATCTTAATTTAAAAAAAAAAATTGAGAAAAAAAGAGACTCAAAATCAATTCCATTTATTATTCCCCACCTATATGAACAACATAAGGATTAAACAGTCAATGGAAAGAAATAGTCAACCAAGCCACCTTTCCTTTGCATTATGAATTTATTAAAATCAAATCAAAATTTAGACTCATACTTGCAAAAAATTCTCTTTCCATTATCAAATGAGATAATCTTTACTGTGAACAACATTTTAATTTAAGTCTTTTGAAGTCATTGCATTTCTATCAAGAATCGATTTTCCTAAGTGATTACTGGCTTCATTTATTTCAACAAGAAAGTTAAAATAAGAAAAAATAAGGAATTAAATTTCAAAATTAATGTTTTAGTACAGAAATGTGTAATATTTTAAATTAACTTTAGCTCAATTGTTTTCACAAGAATCATAAGTGTTTTTGTAGAACCTTTCTATTGAAAGGCAATATTAATGCACACATGTATTATTTCACATTTCAGATTTATATGTTTATTATAAGTAGATTGTATTTGAAATATGTACTTTAATATTTTATCAACTTATATATAATAATGGATAGTGTTATTAAATATACAAAGGGTTATGGTTATTCATAGGTTTTCACGAAAAATAAATAAAATTTCTACGTTTTAATTTTAAGCTTAAGTAATTATGTTATGTCCATATCTTCTTCCACTAAAATAATTAAGTAATTATTTTGTTTTAATTGAGCTCAATTTTGTGTGGGAGTAGGGGTATAGTATAAATAAAAAATATAGTTATGGAGAAAGTTAGCTTAATAATTTTCTTGTTTTGAGAGTGGATGCATATAATCTATAAATGTGTATTTTAGTACAGTTAATTGGCAGTAAATTTGGCCCATATTTCTATAATAAACTTTACATTACTTATATTTCCCTTATGTTGATTTTATCTGATGTTTCTTTCATAAATGTTTAAAATTTACCATTTAAAAATTTTTAACATTCAAAAATTGAACAAAGTATTGTTGTTATTGTTTCAATATTGTTTATTTATTCAAGCAGATTAGAGTAATAATTAGATAGTATGGTCATAGTATATGATAAGATGCTTCTTATCTGCTTTTCGGGAAAATATAAAATCATAGATAATTCTAAATAGATGTTTTACTATAAAAACACAACATACTGGTGATACTTGATGTTTTTTGATTTTATAAACACCTATAAAGTTTATAGCTAAATT
>NW_011888864.1:2753056-2773307 GCF_000151845.1 Pteropus vampyrus | reverse complement strand
AAGGACACAATTGATTCTTGAATTATGTTTGCTGTTTACATTACTTATTCAATAACATCATGGTCTGAGATTTATGCCATTAGTTTACATTTGTTTCATCAATACAAGTTGCTCAGTATGCAACAAAAGGTATGAGCTGTCTGAAGCAGAGGGTCACTTTGTCAGACCAGATCTAGGAGGATGGATTCTGAAGAAGATAGGCCATTTCCAGTGACATAAGTCTGAGCTGATGGCACTACTTCATTTAATTTCTCTTGATCGACATTTGCTGAACAAGCTCTCTGTGCTCCATTGCATAGAACACTGAACTTTTTCCCCCATCGCATGTCTGTAATTATATGTGCTTCCTCCACACCTGGACCAGGTGCTTCCCTATTGTTTTTTCCAAGACTCCTGGCTGAAAAAAGAGTAGATCCTTTCTTGAAGAATAGTTGTATCATACTGTAGGTGTACGTTCAATTTTTTAAGACACTGTTAGAATATTTTCCAAACTGTTTGTACTGTTTTATATTCTTACTATCAGAGTATGAGAGTTACAATTTCTCTGCATCTTCATCAACAGTTGATATAGTCAGTCTTCTAATTTTAACCATTCTAATAGGTATGTAGTGGTATCTTACTATGGTCTTAATTTGTATTTCCTTAATGATTAATGATGTTGAACATCTTGTTTGTCATCTGTATTATTCACAGTTCCAGAGAAACAGAGTCAAAAGGATATATGTACATTATATATATCATACGACATTTTTTTGAACAATGGAATATTACGCAGTCATAAAAAATGAAATCTTACCATTTGCAATGACACGGATGAATCTAGAGGTTATTATGCTGAGTGAAATAAGTCAGACAGAGAAAGATAAATACCATATGATTTCACTTATATGTAGAATCTAAGTAACAAAACGAACAAATTAATCAAAAATAGACTCACAAATATAGAAAATAATCTTGTGATGGCCAGAGGGGAGGCTAGGTGGGGGGAGCTGTGAGGAGCGGTGAAGGATTAAAGAAGTACAAATAACAGTTGATAAGCCAAAGCAATTTTTAAGAATTTCATTGTTGTCTCAAAGAATAACTCATTGGTGGTACACAATGAGTTATTAATCCTTTCTTGACTGCAAAGAATAAGAAGATCCATTCTTGACTGCAAAGAATAAGAAGATCACTCAACACTCAACAGTGTGGGATGAAAATTTTAGGAAAGCTAGGTGATACAGCAGACATAGGAACATTCATGAATTTCAAGAACTTTGACAATAAAAAAAATCAGAAACTGAAAAGCACTGCTTTTTAACCATAATCTAATATAATTAAATGTGTATAAAGTAATCTCAGAGTAGCATCCACAGAAAGCACATCTGAAAAAGAACTAATATGTTTGTTTAGAACATTTATCGGTCTGGCATTATGCAAAATACTTACCCACATTCTGGTTTATCACAAAATTCTCATGCGGTTACTACTAATATAATATTCCCTTTTCTCATAAGGAAACAGAGGCTTATAGAGATTAAGAGATTTGCTAATGTCATATGACTAGTAATTGGTGAATCCAGAGTTAGAATAAGTTATCTAAGTGGAGAATCTGCACTTAGGTTACTAATTTAGGCTTTTTAATCTCAAAGTCATAATTGAGGCTAGGAAGCAGAAAATAAGAAACCCTTGGAAGTAAATTAACTGTGCTTATTCATTTCCTCTATGGCACACTATTGGCCAAATAACCTATGTCTATTTATTTTAGTTTTTAGGATAAGCTGCCTGTTTTGATCTATGACAATTTTTAATAAATGGTTACAGTATCTATTAGGAAACAGCATGAGCCCTACTTATATATTTTGCCTCTAAATAGATTTTTTTTCACTGTTTGATAACTTCTCATAATCGTGTTTCCCCATTTTTTTCTCTTTTTGTCTAAATATAATCAATCCCTTTATCTCTCTGTATTCATTCTGACAATATTAGACAAAAACTTTCCTGTCAAGGGAAACAACACAAAAGCAAAGTCTACTAGAATGCATTCACGTCTTAGAGGCAGACACCAACAATTCCCTGAAGTTTTAGAAAAGTGTGGGGTTGTTCCTGACTTTGGGGTGGACCTTGTTAGAAAACCATTCAACAAAGCTAGTCCACTGTGATGTAGCTGCATGAAAAAACTCCATACCATTTGATTCATTTCCTGACTATTCCAATGTGATGTGTCCTGACACTGACATTCTGACATTAGGCTGCTAGCTGTGTGCTTATACACGTCTCCTTGGAATCGATCATCTTTAAAGTTTTGATGATCAGACTTGGCTATAGATTTGATGAAATCCACCAACAGTCAATAATGTGTTGCAGGATATATGCCCTACAGATGGTTCTCTTAGAGATGTTTATTTACATAAATGGATAATCCCCAAATTTATTTATTTAACTGAAGCCCAGGAAGCCCAATGTGAGGCAGATAATTCCAGGAAACAGTTTGACTGCATTTCTACCCTGAGGCTAACACCTTAGCTGCTTTTATCTTACTGTTTGTCTTGAGAAGTGTGCTGGTCTGGGTATGACCTCAGTAGGACTTCCCTTGATCTGTCAGTCCAAATGATTGGATGATGACAGGACTTGGGAGGTTAAATGACCGAGAAGACCCTAGAAGGTATATTGAGGATGGTTATTATCTCAGGGCTACTGAAAACTCTCTATCTTGGGTAGCTTGAGAAAGAGTTTTTTTCAACATACTTATTACCCACATATTAAAGATAAGGTAAACTCAGGGCTAACTGCATTGTGCCCAACCAAATGCTGTCCTTGCCAACCCCTTTATTAGCTGGTTGGCAAGGACTGCTTGAAAAGATAAAAACAAAACAAAACTCCCAACAGATTACTTGACCTCTTGCTTCTTATTACATCTTCTTCTTCTTCTTCTTTCTTTCTTTTTTTTTTTTTTTGCCCCTTGAGCTAGGAGTGAGCTGTAGGAGAGTGTGAAAGGCTTGCTGAGGGCATGGTGGGCTAGTTTTTCTGTTTTTTTTTTTGTTTTTTGTTTTTTTAATTAAAGAGGTGAGTAATAAATAAGAAAAAAAAGAAAGCTCCATTTTGACAACTCAGTCTAGAAGGTTGACAAATAAGAAAAGAGATATAATTACAATGAAATGGAGCAAGCAAATAACTCAAACCTGCACAAACTATGATGGTGGTGGGAAGCAGAGCATGTTTAAGCATGTTTAAGTAGCTGTGGGCTTTGAGGGGAGCCTTATAGGAGAAGGTGGCTTTTGACATGAATCTTTTAATCAAGTTGGGAATTTGAAGCTACTACTTATAAGGACTATCCTGCCTTTGTAATAAAACATACAGGAACTAAAAATAACTTCCATCTTTAAATCTCTTTTCCTCTTTCTTCTAGAGTCATTTGAGTTTCATACCCCAAATTACAAAATACTTTTCAAGGGGCAGAGGCAGGCTCAGCCAATAGTACTTGCTTCAGTATGTAGGATAGTTGCTCAGCTCCATGACTACCATAGCTAAATGCAGATATATGTCTACTATGCAGACCTAATTTGGACTGAAGAGGATAACTTGGGAGAACTCTGACATTTTGTACAATTAAATGAACACTCAATGGGTTCTGGTGTTTTTAAATGAAATTTCTCTTGCTTGTCCATGAGACCATAAAATGTGGAACAGCGCTGGAGGCCTCTGCTATTTTTATCTGAAGTGCACAGAAAGTATGACTTTTTTTTTAAAGGAAATGTCATTTCAGTGATGTGTTGCTATTTGCTATCATGTGCACCAAGGTGACTTTTAGAGTATTTGTAGTGCTCAAAGTCAGAAACTCAGAATCTTCAACATCCAAAAGATGCTTAATGAGTAGACCATATTTTAGATGACAGACCACACAGCCTTGTTTTTCATTTTCAGCTTGACAATTCTATTCTTTGAAGGAATAAATGCTTAGCAAATCTAGCTGAGTGTGTTTGTGTGTGCGTGTGCATGTGTGTGTGTGTGTGTGTGTGTGTGTGTGTGTTTCAGTGAAACAGGGTGTACAAACTTTGAACAAGGCATGAAATTACGTGGGATTCCAAAACCTGAACATAGAAGCATTGAAAATGCTGATGTCAGTGTCGGGGAAGTGATTAATCACTTCAGGATAGTACAGGTTCATCTCTATCTGAGCCAGAAAATCAGACTTAAATTATTTTTAAGTTTGGAAGTAAATGGCGCATTTTAGCATGATGATTATATTTGTAAGTGTTAAAATATTAGTAAACAATCCTTTGCCAAATTGGCAAAATGGTTTTCTTTGTTTGTTTGTTTTAAATTTAGTCATATCTACAAAGTTTGTGTGATCAATAACCTTTAATGCAGGCAGTCAAATAGGATTTTGCAATGAAAAGATTAGAATGTATCTGCTTATATAAAGTGTTATTTTTTAATTTAAATCGTGGTCAGCAAAATATGGGCTCCTTAAGACAGGTAGAAGTAAACAGACTGTGACCTTTACACTGAACCTAAAAAAAACCCTGATTCTTTAAACAAACGTAAATCATAGAAGTGACTCATTCTGGAGTTTGTTAGATAAATTTTAGAGAAAGAAAACAAGGTTTTTAACATTATGTTTAACCTTAGATTATTTCGCAATCTACTGCTTATTATCTGTGACTTTACAAATGACACAAAACTTTTTTTAGGCTTTAGTAATTTCCCCACATAAAATGAAATATAAGGTAAAAATCTCTAAATCTTTTCAAATTAAAATAGGAATATAATATCATATAAAGTCTCCTATGTTTTCTTCTAGCTCTAGGATCCGTGATTCTGTTTTTTTTTTTTTTTTTTTTAGAACAGTGAATGACATATATACAACTGTTAATCTCCAACTCCAGTGAAATGATTTTTACATTATAAAGGATTTTGAGCCTTTAAGGTTATTCTGAATTTTCAAGACTGACAACAAACCTAGCATCTCTAACATATGGCCTACTTTTTTCTCTCTCTTCCCCATTCATGCTGACCTATGAGTTCTCCTCTACTTACCTGAAATTCCAACTATGGTTGTTCTTAATCTTCTTGTCTGGGGCTACATAAATAACACTAGTGAGTGTCTGTATTGGATGTGCCCTCTGAGGTCAATGGAGATTTTTTTTTTTCATGTGAAAATTTGAACTTTCTCTTGAATAAAGGCTTGTATTATTTTTATAATTCACCCACAATTATGTCATCAGTGCTTTTTTTTTTTTCCAGGGTTGCCAGGCATAGAGTAATTGATAACAGAACAGCTACACAGTAGAATGACTTATCTTTATGAAAATAAACCAGAGTTATAGAGGTTGAAACATACATAAAAGAGAGATTAATGGGTCAGAGGAGGAAGGCATTCTAAAAATCACCCCAACTCACTTATCCATTTCTAGTTGCAGAGATTGGTGAATGATTCTAGATATTTTACACTTTCAATGATCAATAAGAGACAATTATTGAACAAAACAAGTTTATTAGTTGTCCTAGTTAGTTTATTTAAGATTCTATAAGTCTCATTTTATGTTAGGAGTTAAAATGAAGAGTGCATACAGCTGCCTCAGCAGCCTGGCTCATTTTAATTCGCTTTCTGTGCCCAAAACACTTTACCTCTGAATGCTTTCATTTAAACAACTAAAATGTGGGAATTATGATTCTAGGGGATGATGTAAGATTATTTGAAAAGTGCATTGGACTATTCAGATGCACATTGCTACATAATAAGAAAATATTTTAATTAATAATACATAAATCATTCTGAATTTCTTGGCAAGGAGAGATATTATTTTGAAGATGAATTTGAGAATTAAGCACTTAATGAGGAGTCACGTTATGAATATAAATGGATTCATGAGATATGTTCATCAGTTTGAAGTTTGAGTAAAATTGAAAAGCTGTAACAGGAGTTTATTGTTAAGAAGTAACTTGAACAACTCTTTTAATTCAGTGTGTCATTTGAGGTGTTGTTAAATGGCCATAGCTTATTTTGAAATACAAATTAATTATCTATTACAAGCATGCTATTGCTTATCTTCTTCAGTCTCATTAGTATGCAAATTACTCTAATTAGGTCACTGTCAGACAATATTAATGCAGAGTCACTTTCCATGGTTTAGAATGAAATGTTTTTGGTTCTTAAATATTTATAAAACTGTTTCTGATATCAACTTTACTTAATTGAGATTATTGTTGAAGTCTTGTTGGTACAGAGGAAATAGTCTTAGACAACAAAGAAAAAAAATCATTCTTTAAAAAGCAGCAATTTTTAACTGACACACATACACTCAGTATATTGAAGAATATTTATACTTGTAATATAAATTTTAAAATTTTAAATCACTAACTTGTATCTTTATATGTTTATCATAGTTTTTTTATGTATCATCATGAGAACAAAAGATTAACATGATTGCAAAATGTATTCTAAAGAAAATTCGGTTTATTAGGATTTTTTATAAAACAATAGAATTAATAATAACAGATATCAAATAATAAAACAAGGCATCTCATGGCTTCATTACTATGAGTTCCAAATTCTATACAATGACTTTTGATTAAGCTTAAGATATCTCTACATAGGCCCCGTCTCAGATCATCTTTGTTTTTTTTTTTTTTTTTTTGCACAGTCATTGCAAACTTTCTTATATTATTCGAACTCTGACATTCTCTGTACTATTGAATATAGTCCAAATACAGCAATAATTTGGATAATGAATAACAAGAAGGGAAAATTTATATTGTAATATATTTCCTGAGCATTTTAAACTGATGTAGTTTGATGTCTTCCCTATGGAATGATTGTGTTCATAAGCTATGAATAAATACAGAAGTTATTTGAAAGAGCTGATGTCCAAGGGGAAAACAAAATAATCAGAGAAAAAAAATCCTGGAGTTATATAAGTTGAGATGGATGAGAAGATAATGATTATGAGAATTAAACATGTGAAGAACAAGAGAGATTTTGTAGAAAGAAAAAGGAAAGGTTAGCAAATACAAAAAAGAGAAACTTGTGAGAAGGCAAAAAAAGCAGAGGAGTGCTGACAATTAAAGAAAACAACAAGGAATATGGAAAATGAGGCTGATTGAGTGAGACATGTCCATTAGAGAATGTAAAGGAACTTGTGTGCCAGACACTGCGCTCTGCTTGGCTACAATCATTATCCTTACAACATCCTGTATGACTAGATGTCTTTTCTCTTTTACAAATAGGGAAACCAAATCACAGAAAGATTAAATAATTTGCTCTGGCAAGTGGCAGAACTTAGTTTAAGGCCCAGTTCTCTCTTTTCAGAAATACATGTTCTTTTTTGGTAGTCTTGTATCTGGGAGGCATTAAGGCATTAAAATTTTAATAGCATGTACTCTGGAGTCAAACATCCTGGCAACTGGCACTTGGTTAGAAGTGGGATAACAAGTGTGTCATATTTCTCTAGGACTCATTTTTTCATCTGAGGTTTCTGAAAATTTAAAGAATTAAAGCATGCATAGGGTTTAGCCATAATTCCTGGACATAAGAAACACTAAAAAACTATCCATTTTTGTTATTATGTCTCTAAATGTGATGGTTCAATTATATTCATTTTATACACAACTTTCAAATGTAAGTCATTCTTGAACCTCTCAGATTTGCCCATGTAAGCAAAGCTGCATCAAAGGAACCTGTCAGCTACCAGAAGGGGCCCTTCAACCTTCTACTGTATAGTATTCAGCTCTTCTTCAATATAGTATTTAGCTTATCCTCTAACCAAATATTGAGCTAATTTTTAAAAGATTCTCTTTTAAGGCTTTTAAAATTATTAGGTTGTTCAGAATTCTTAATTGTTTCTATTAAACATTTTATTAAAAACCTGCTGATAGTGGAGGAATTTGGTACTCTGGATTTTGGATGGGTGGTTGGGAAAAGGTTAAGGATATCATTACAAATTATTTTTAATATTTCCAAAACATAGTGAAGCATGAAATCATGTCAAAACTATTTCTAATTGTAAACCATATAAAATAGATATCAAAATACAATTAAATTAGTAAAAAGCAAATTCAGTGTTTCATATAACACTATCAAGTTAATATGGTAATTTTTTTGTATTAACTTGATATTTGTGGTGTAAATGTTCTCTTCACAATTATGATGTAGTGTTCTTGGAATCCAGCATGTTTACTCTACTTATCCATTTCTGTGTTCTGTGTAATGTCTCAATTCATGTAGTATCTTTCTTTATTTGGCTTACTGTAAAGAACATGTTATTTACTCTGCTCTTGATGCAAACAGATCATTCATATGTTAAGTTAATATTATCTATGTCTTATCAGCCAATAACATTAAAAATAGCATTGTGTTGCAATGACGAACAATGAAATTTTGAAAATGATCATAAAAATGATCATCCACATTGCCAGAATATGTGTATATTCTGTTTTTCATAAGTCATTATTAAAATATAAAGCACCTATTTAAATATTTGTATGTTTACACTGTGTCATACTAGAAATCCTAATAACTGTACTCTGAAAAATCTCTAGAACCTCCCTGAAATTGCTTTACTGAGCTTCTAAGAGAATAAGAACAGCCAGAGAACCTAAAACGAACAAGGAGCAGGAAACAAGCTTTCTAAACAGTTACTAAAGCCACCTGCTCGAAGTGTATATGACATTTGTGTTAACCTCAATGTTAATATTAGTGAAGGAGGCAGGGAACAGGACAGTAGACTCACACAGTTGAATCCCCTCAAAAATCTGGGATCCTCATAGTACTATAGACTTTGTAAAAAGGAGCAGTAGAAGAAAATGGATTTCATATTCAAAAGGGAATTCTTTATTTGGATTAGCTTTGTGTCCCAGAAGGGGAAAAAATCTCTTCACAGACAATTTATTGTGACTAAATTTCTCTCACATAGGTTTAGGACTTTGATTTGTATTATTTATGTTATTGTCATGGTCCAGGAAATGCTGGAGTTGAGAAATTAAGATAACGTCATCTCAGCTTGATAGCTCCCAGGGGGAGATGGCAGAAACAAATGAAATCTATGGTGGAGAGAGATGGCTCCAGTCAGACATTTCAGGCGTCTCATTCCATATCCACTGTCTTTTTGATTACTCTTTCATCTTTAAAAAAATATATCATGTATTTTGCTCTGTTCTGTGTAATTGCCATGTCACTACATCTCTCTTTAGATTTGCCCAACCTACCGTTTACTATATGTGTTGAATTTCAAAGTTAAAATAATTTTATACTTTCCATTCCTAAAAGTGCTTTTTTTTATATCCCTGATAAGTTTTTGATACTCTTTCCTGTAGTACCTTTCTTTGTGGAATGAGACAGTGTGGAAAATAGAGTCTGGGAAAATACCAAAAATAATTCATCAAACATTTCATAAATGGTTGTTTTGTGTTTTATCTGACTATTGTAATATGAATTATTCAGCTATTTGAATTAGCTGTGTTTTATTATTGTTATTGCTCACTCATGGTGACTCATTTCCTTGTATGAGATATTAAAGTCCTAATTTATGAATATTGTCTTCTTAGAAGCATTTATATTTGTCTTCATAAGGTAATAATGGAAGGTTTCAACCTAGAACATACATTTAATTCCTTGCCTTTGGGTTTCCGTAACCAGGAAATTCACCTCAAGAAAAGTAAGAACAGTCTTATTTTTATAAATTTTCAGATGGCCAATGCTTCTTTAAAGAAATTCACCAAAGTAAGACCTTTCTACCATATTCAAAATTTATTTATCTGTGTGAAGAAAAGTATGTGATATACAATCTGTTTTAGCTATGTCTCTTCCATGTCCTACATACATGTCTGTTTACTCACTTTGACTGAGGAAGGTACTGTTGTTAATTGACTTCAAGTCTCAGAGGAAATTAAGACTTAAATTGTTCAATTTTTAACTCGTTGTTATATATATTTGATAAAGTTTAATACTTATTTTTGAAACAAGAACAAAAATAAATAAAGAAAGAAAATCCTTTCTAACTTAACAGAGCTAAATTAGAGCATTGCCTTGTGCACTTTGTTTAGTGATATATTTTAAGAGTCTAGAACAGTATCTGTCACAGAATAGATTCATTTGTTAAAGGGTAGTACACATAAGCTTGTCTTACTTAATATATACATTGCATTGAGTTTGAAAAAATTAGAAAAATATATTTCAAATTGAGGCATAAAAAGATATAAATTATTATCGCTTAAACCCAAAGTATCTACAAATCATTAAAATAAATGAGTCGCTAGTTACGATAAATATTTTAAAAATCAAATATATATTCTTATATGCTAATCACAAATGTGTTTATAAAGTAATTAAAAGGAAGATACTACTTATAATAGCAACAACAAAAAATATTCAGAAAGAAATCTAGCAAAAGGTACAGCCTTTTATGAGGAGGCACATAAAATTTTATTAAGATATATTAAGAATATATTACATTCATAGATAAGTCTCACTAACATATAGTTAAATTTTTTCCTTATTTACTATATGAATTTAATACAATATGAATAATTTTTCACAGAATTTATTAGAAAACATGACAATCTTAAATTGCATTTGAAAGAGATAGTTGCCAAGAATAGCTAAGACAATATTAAAGAAGATGAATGTAGAATTTTTTTTCCCTACCACATCTGAGGCCTATTTGTTATAATTACTAATAGAGAGATAATTGTACATATTTATTTATGTAAGGAAAACAGAGCCCTGAAATAAAGCTTCACATATGAGAAAGCATAAAATATGATAAAGTTGGCATTAGTCTTCAGTGAGCCAATGGAATCAATATCAATCATTAGTAATACATTTAGAAAAACTAATATTGTATCTCTAAACCAAAGATAGAAATTAACTCCAGGTAACTAAAAAGATTTAAATGTAGGGGGAAAGAACTTTAAAAATTAAGATTATATTAAAGCTTCCTGACTATTTGTGGAATTTTTTTCCCACTGTATCCCAAATTTCTGTACTTTTTTCTCTTTATAACAGAGGGCTAGAAGTCTGTAAACTATATTTTCTAGATTTCATTAGCCGTTAGTTTCCATTTTCTCCTTATTGTGTTTCTTCGATGGCAGAGCCAGGATCCAGCAGCTTCTCAGCAGCACATGCCCCTGGCCTCTGTTTCTGTGAGGGAAACATCAGTATTAGGTGTCTGCAATCTCCTGGACTCCTCATAAGGCATAGGCAAGAATAAGCTGCTCCTGAACTTTGCAAATCAACCATTCTAACAATAACAGTGGCAGTAGGTTCAGTGTTAAAATATTAAAGCTCTTGTGGGCTCTGGGTTAAGACTTCTGATCTGCTTTCACTTTTTCTTTCCAACTTTTTGTAAACAATTTACTGCATTTCCATTCCTCTGTTTGACATACTTAGAGGATTTCTGTTTTCCTGACATATTACTAACTGATGAAAAGGAAATATACCAAACTCCTTAGATCTGCTTTAAAAAATGTAAAGTATGCAGTAATCATAGAATCATAAACATTACATTTATGATAGTGATAATCTCCAGGATGAGGAAGAAGGAATTATGGTAAAAGAGAGAAATCTTTATAGGCAACTTCAGTTATATTTACTTAACTTAACTAACTAGTTTGATTACTAACCGGTTTGATTACTTAACCTAATTGTTAGGTAAGTAAGTAATTTTTATATAATATTCTGTATATTTTTATGTCTGAAATGAACATATATTTTTGTTATTCATGATATATAAAAATATATCATGTAAACTTCTTAAGGATATATCTTTAACCCATAAAAGTCAATATTTTCTGGTTTAAGAAATAGATGTGAAACAATTTGACCTGCTCCCAGTAGTGTCTCCTTCACATGACAGTCACAGGGATCTTTTTAACATTTAAGACAAATATTCTTATTCCTCTGCTCAAAATCCTCCATTGGCTCCGATCATATTCATGGTAAAACTCCAAATCCCTACTATGCCCTCTAAGACTCTACATAATCTGACTTCTCATTACTGTTGTGACATCTATTTATTTCTTTGTTCTGTTCAGCCCAGCCAGACAGGTCTCTGTGCTGTTTCTTGAACATACGAGGCAGGCCCTCATCTTAGCAGCAACATATTCCTGCTAATATTTGCATGACAAACTTGTACAATTCTCTCTCATCTTTACTCAAAATTCCCCTTCTCAGAGGGGTTTTCCATAGCTATCCCTCCCTCAGGCATTTCCAGTCTTACTAGCATCATATATATATATTTTTTTTCCTTTCCAGTACATATCATTACTTTACCATGCTATCTATTTTACTTATTTTTGTTATTACTTGCTTCTCCTCTAGATTATGAAGTGCATATAAGGAAATGATTTTTTGCATGGGACATTGCTTGGCAATAGTATGCATTTAATAAGCATTTGTTGAATGAATAAGTATCATATCTTTCCATTGCAAACAGGATATATTACAGTCATTTTTTTTGCTACATTCTTTACCAATAGCCTTTAAAAATATGGAGTATTTAAAAGATTGGAGGACTTAAAAAACCAAGTTAGAAAAAAAATCAATGAAACCAACTATTATATTAAAGTTTAGAAACTGAATCTAAATTGTCTTTGTACTTAGCACTGTTTTAAATTATTCTCTTTATGTTTTTAAAATCAGTTTAGTAGTATTAGCTTTGTTGTACATTCATGGACTTAATTTCTATTAGACAAATTTTTTTGGTGATTTTTTTTATTATTTTAGCTCAATTGCTTACACAACATACTAAAATTAGGGCAAAATATACCTCTTGGAACTTTTATGATTGCTTTATAACTATTGAAATAGGTTCTCATATAAATGAATATTTCTAGGAGGGTTTATTAGAGAATATCAGTAAAATTGCATTTCTCAGATATTATGTTTAACTGAGTTTTTGATGGAAAATTTCACACGTATTTTAAAAAATAACATCTTATAGCCAAATGTTTCTAGTGAAGTTCATTTGCAGCCAAGCAGTTTCCTAATGACAAAAATATTAGAATACCATTATATCTATTGATAATGTGTTATTTTTACAATTTTTGACACATCGAAGTGGGCAATTTGTGTGCATTATACTGATAATCACTCATGTGTTCAGTATTTATAATCTGAACATGCATTCTAAATGTGATTCTTTACAGAATGATACTATTTATTTTTATTTAGCTTTTCCATATCAAATTTTATAAACTGAAACTATAACTTGAAGGTGCTTACAGTAATAACTATACAGATGTTATGTGTTTCTCAGCTGAATGCACAGACATTTTAACCCAATTTTTCTGAATATAGAGAACATTTTCTCATGCTTTATACATAGAGATATTCATTTTGTTGTTATTGGTGACCATGATGGTGATGACTGTTTGTAATACTTAGAATCCCCCAGTAAAGTTTTATATCCTGTGCTAGGTATATTTTGGGTTATAAACAAGTACTATTAAGAAAACTATGTATAGTAATTTTTTTCTTTTTTCTTTCCATGATTGTAACAAATCATAACTATCAAGTTCTCAGTGATGAGACAGACACTCATGCACTGTTTCTGAGTTTTCTATTGCTTTTCCTAATGTTCCACTTAAAGATGGGATTACTAAATTACTATATTTAAAAATGCAATATTATTTAAAACTCCATGAAAAAAATGTACTAAAACCTTGGCATTACAGTCACAAGACCCAAGTTCAAGTACTATCTATTCTTAAATTAAGGTCATGGGCAAAACATTGTTTTTTAACCTCGGTTTTCTTTTATGTAAAATTCTTTCCTGAACTGTTATGCTCCATGGAAGTGTCACAGAGATGTCAGCCCCCAAATTATATGGGGGAAAAATCAACTCATTTTAACTGGAAAAGCTCTACCTTTATTATATCTTATATTTATAATTCCTAAGGCTTTCTCATCATAATTAGTCAACACATAATATGAATCTAATTATTGTTAAACATTTTATTTTATAATGGATTTATAAGTTTTTGTTGAAGTATTAATTTTGTTGAAATATTCATTTGTTTGATGGTTTGCTTGTTTCTATAACTTTCAACAATGGATTTTTTAAGAATGTATATTTGTGATATGGAATTTTCTGTTTCAAAATATTAAATTCATTAAAAGCAATATAAACACTAAAACTAGTCACATTAAGTTTGAGATTTCTACTTATAGCTCATAAAAAACTACAAGCAAAAGCAAGTTTGAAATACATTTGTTTGATTACTTGAAGAACCTCATTTCACTAAATCAATAAATTTCAATCATTCTTCTTTCCCAATGCCTTTGGATGATGGGTTACATTTTCATCAGTAAGAGTGGCACCTTATAGTAATGCTTCTGTTGTGAGAAATGGTCAGATTTGCCATTCTTAATTGGTTGGATTAGATAGTCTTCAAGACCTACTAACTCTAAAATGCACAGATCTGTGTAAGAGTCATCCTATGGCACATAATTGTTGGTTACAGAAAAAAGTATTTTCATAAAATGAGAAAATTTTATTTATGAAATTTTAACCTTAAACTTAATATTAAATGACCAAATTTCTACATAATTCTGAGTACTGAAGAAATAGAAAGGAAATGCTATACTTTTTTTCTCTTTGTTTCTTACTTCCAAGAAATATCTTTTTTTCTAGTAATAGAGATTTGACCATTTCGCAGTATTTTTCCCTAAAATCTCAAGGATCAGAAAAATATAATAATTATAAAATTTCATGGAAGGATCTGAGAATAGATATTCATAAATAAGAGCATTTGAGAGTATTGGCTAGGAATTGTAAGAGTTTGCTTTTCTTATAAATATTCGATTAGTCCAAAGTTAATGTTATTTATTTGGATATTAGACTACAGTTTTCTCCATGCTTTCCAGTGAAAGGTACATGTAAGTGATCAAAAAAAAAAAAAAAAACCTCTCTGAGGTGCTAAAATGTAAACTTTTTTGGCAGCTACCACCTAGTCTTGCCAGCATTAGCTCCATCTGATTGGATATGGTGATGCACTTGATTTAACACAGCATTGCATACAAAATAGGTTATTGAGTACTTGTTGCTTGAATTAGAATACTTTAAAACTACTGACTATGTTGGTTTTTAAATCTAAAGGAGACATAAACACCATCTAGTCTCATAGAATGAGTCTAGAATTTATTTCATAAATATATGAATCCATGAATAATTGAGTAAGTGAATTAATAAATGCTTACCTGAGGCTGTTTAGTGGCTTCATTCTAAAGACTAAGGATGCTAGTATGAGATAAACTCAGTTTGAGTTTATAATATAGAAAGTATCTAATTATTTTAAATTCAGTTTAAACTCAATTTCTGAGTTTATAATATGGAAAGTATCTAATTTATTTTCCTGAAGAGGTAGGAGCCCAAGATACTAATGGCGGGAATTAATTTAACAAAACTTGGTAGGAGAGGGGAGCAAAAACATTTTCAGAGGACTGTGGTACATAAACTGAGAAAAACAGAAACCTGTGGCAAAGCTGAGTGAAAAGTTGGGCAGATTGACAAAGTAAATTGTCATTCTCAAATAGCTACCCAGAGAGCAAGCCTCTCTGTAGAGTTGAGTGGATGACATGAGAGAAGGTCACGAAATAACTGAGAATCTTGTAATAGCCTTTATAGGATTTCAGAAGTTCCTATTACAGAAAAGGAGGGCATTATTAAAGGTGTAAAACTGAAGATAGTAACATGAAGCTAATTAACTGGTTAATTTTATAGCATCTTGGTCACGACCTAACTGATGAGAATTCTCAGCTTTATATATGAATATTTTAACTCAGAGTGTGTTTCTAAGTTCACTACAAATTAGTTTTCATGATATTCCAAAGAAAAACTTTTTTATGTTAAAATGTGTGTAAAAACTGATTTTTTTCTCTCTCTGAGATGTTTCACAGTAAATTATTATTTTTTAAAGTCTCTTGAAAATTAAAAAGAAAGCAAAGTATAGCTGAAAAAGAATAATCATTTCTACCATATGAAAAAAAAATCCAACTGAATTTAACATGTATACTATAAAAGAGGCTCACTGGTGATAGAAAATTTGATGGCCATTTTTCTGTCTGTAGTGTAACTTTCAATAAAATAGGAAATAGCAGTGAATCAAAAGAAAAAGGAGCATGCTACTTTATTCATTTAATTATTGGTCTATTTATACATTCATTCCTTCGTGTTCCTTATGTATAAATTCTATTGATTTGAAATACGGTTTTGTTACTTTGATTTATTTTTTGTTTTGTTTTGTTTTACTACTTCAGAGTTAAGTGTTTTGAGCTCTTATTTCTTCCTTTTCTTTCTCCTCCCTCCTTCCCTTCCTTTCTTTCTTCCTTTCTCTTTCCCTTTTTCCCTCTGTTTGTCCCTCCCTTATTTTCTTTGTGGAAATGTCTTCTTGTTTATTTTTTGTTATAAAAAGATAACATTAAAAACAATATATTAGGCATTTCATTTTTATTTGTGTATATATGTATGTGTGTGGGTGTAAGGGTGGATACATGGGTATGTAAATGTTTTGGAAAGAGAAGTCATTAAAATCAACTGGGCTTTAGTTTCTTAAATTTAGTATCTATTAAAATTAGTGATGTCAATAGATCCTTAAACATTACATTTTAAATCATTCTTGTATGTTCAAAATATAATTTTTGATAATTATGGAATTTTATTGTCTGTTTATAAAAATAATAAACCTAACACAATTATTTTTATTATTTTTTACTTCCACGTATTAAAATCTGCCAACATAGATAGATTTTTTTGCATTTTTTACCCGTCTATATGTAATTTTATATTCTAAACTTAAAAATATATTTTAATAATTTTAAAAAATAATTTTAGGTTCACTGCAAAATTGAGCAGAAAGTACAGAGATTTCCTTTATACCCCTTCTTCTACTCATGCATAGCCTCCCTTATTATCAACATTTTCCAGAATTTTAAAATGTATTATTATATCATAACAATTCAAATAATTTTCTCTTGTATTTTAATTATTTTAATAGAAGTATGCTATTATACAAACTTTTGCACCATAAATTATTAAAACTATCCTTTATTTTTATATAAGAATTTTGCTAGTTTAAATAATAGTAAATAGAATCACTTGACATTTAGCAATCTATTATTATCAAATTATTTCCTAAGAATAAATTCTCATGAGTTTATAGTTGATTGAATTTGTGGTGAGCATCTATTTGGCCTTTGTTATGTATTTAATTTTCACAAAAGTATTTTATGAATATAATTGGCACCTCCATTCAACATATGTAGCACTTCCTTTATAACTGTAGAATTAATTTTAACTTTGGCTAATTTAGTAGACAATGCAGTATTTTTAAGTGCATGTTCATTTTTATATCTTTACTAACTTATTTAGAGAAACAATTTTCCAAATGTTACTTTGTTTAAATTGGAAGACAACAAAAACAAACTTATACCTTCAGAAGGTTTAAAAGTTATTAAATTATCTAATATAAATGAATCTATTGTACTTAAATAATACCTATTATTTGTACAGTGTATAAATGTAAATATCATATGACTGTCATTGTGGAAATTGGAATGAAGATAAAAGGGAACTAAAAATATAACACGAGATTAACTGTGCTCTACTGAAGAGAAAAAGTAACTTTGATTTAAAGAAAAGATTCATTATTTACTAAAAGATTCAATAAAGTTACTAAAATTTTGATAATTAATTCAATTTAGCATATTATTTCTTTGGCTTTTTCTTCATATTTGTCTGCTCTCTTGAACTTCTGGGTCACTTTACATTTGCTTTATCATTGTGTATGTCCTGCTTTGATTCAGACATCTTTTCATTGGTGGCCCTTCCAATCAACATAGAAATAGTACCATCAGACTTAAGAAGAAAAAAAAAAATCCAGTCTTATTTTGAACTATGTAAGAATGCTTCAGACTGGGAAACTATATTATAATGAGTCTATGATATAACAAACAGCTGTATAGTAATATAGTTTCTTGAAGCATTATTTTTAAATTATGCAGCAACAATTATAGTGGTAATTGAGAAAAAAAGAGTATATATAGCACTAGCCATAAAAGTGACAAGGGTAACATCGGAAATAATCTAATTTATAATTCTTAATAATTCAAGAGATTAAAACTACTGAATTTATTTGTTTATGTCATAAAGTTAAATGAAATTTTAAAATATTTTAGGTGAAGTTTGTACTATATGCTAAAGAATATTACTTCTAGAAGTTTGTTTAATTATCCAGACTTAATTATGAGTCCCAAAGATTTTTTGGGGTTAATGTATTCCTTTTACTATCCTGGAATTTACACAGCATCATTTTCCCAAGTGATTTGACTAAAGTCAAAAGTTATGAAGGAGCAAGAGAAAGAGATCACAGATGGCAATTTAGTATGGGGTTATATGCCTATATTATTTGTCAAACTCAAGTAAATATGGAACATATGCATGAATAACATCTAATATTTTGGTGTATCATTTTATTCTAGGTCATTAGATATGTTTGTTTAGTCTCATAATTATGTGTTCGAGTTTGATAGATTATAATGTAACTCCTGCTTCAGATGTTCATTGAAACAATCCAGAGTAACTGCTTAAATTAATCCTAATTTTACATTTTTCTGAATTTTTAGAGACCTTTATAATTCACTTTGGTCATCATACAGTTATAGAGAGGATAGTCTAAGAGAAACCAAGAGCATGGAGGGGAGAGATGTTAGAGAGAAGCAGATGACCAAGGACCATATCATGGAGGTTACACACAGTTAAAAGGCAAAAAGCAGAGTTGGAAAATGATATAGATAAGGGGAAAAAGGCAGATTATTTCTTCTAGTGCAGATAGAGGAAAAGGCAGTAAAATCCATATATGATGTTCTTCAGGAATGAAAAGTGTTATCTACTAGAGAATGCTGATTTGATATGTAAGAATAAAAAGGTTCTTAGCAAGAGGGCATGACTGATAGATCCACAAGGGTCAGGGCCACAAAATATGTTATAGTGGTTGTGCCACAAGATGAGGTTTAAAAAGCTGTAAGGAATTAAACAAGTACAAATGGCTGTTCTACAGTCTCT
The DNA here is from genome assembly GCF_000151845.1 of Pteropus vampyrus. NCBI lineage: Eukaryota > Metazoa > Chordata > Mammalia > Chiroptera > Pteropodidae > Pteropus > Pteropus vampyrus. The sequence goes on along the minus strand of NW_011888864.1, from coordinate 2,754,267 downwards.
ATAGTTAAAGGCAATATAAAGAGGACTGATTTCAAAAATTTGGAGAAAATTCAAGTAGGTGTAAATAAGATGGCCAACTCTATTATTCTTGGTCCTCTGCCTTATTATAAATACACACTGCAGACTCATCTTGAGAGAGAAATTAATTACACGTCTGTTTCATATTTGAATATATCTGGGAAAATAAAAAAAATATTTCTAAAAGGCTTTTATAACTAATTGATATAGTAGAAAATGAAAATCAAAAGAAAGTCAGAATTTTTTTTTTCTATTCCTTTGATGGAGAGAGAAGAAAAAATAGAAGAAGACTTTGACAAAGAAATGCTTTTACTGTTCAAAGAGAACTTGTTTAGGAAACTGAACACATTAGCATCTGATGCTTGAGCTTTCTTTTCAAAGTGAAATTAAGCTGAGTAGTAGTAATCTCCTTCCTTCTGACTTCTTTAAATAAATATATTTAGACATAAAACTTTGCATTGTGGCAAAAGGCTTATGGCTTTTTTTACCCTTAATAAGACCAAGGCGAATGGAGAAGTAAGAATATATGTTAAAGAGGAGAGAGAAAGGAACAACCCTGGCAGCCCTAGGATGTAAAGAACTTTTATTCTTCATGAGCCTGTAGAGTTTTCTTCATTTGTTAATCTCCAAGCATTTTTGCAATCCACAAAAGACCACAGGACTTCCAATTGTAAAGGCAATTTGACTTGGATGTTTATATTGCTTGGCCAGGAATTTACATTTCCTTACAGTAGAGTCAACCCTCAGGGAATGTTTCCTCCTGCCTAGGACTCTGAAGTCCAAAGACAGTTTTCGATTATCTCTTGTTCCTGATACCTACTCTCCCTTGCAAGCCGCTCATTCCTGTTCCAACGATTTGTGTATCCCTCTAGTTTACAACTTAGAAATTTACAACTTAGCCTTGAGTGTCTCTCTTCAACCCATGCTCTGCTGCTTTATTATAGCATCTCAAACTAGATATCATATATTATTGTCATAGAGCACTAATAGTCATTTATATATGTATGGATACATATATATAGTTAAATTAAAATTTTAACCAATATTTTTTGTTTCAAATCTATATCCTGAAATCATTTTCCTTATTCCTGAAATGTGTCTTTCACAATTCCCTTTAAAGTGTGTTGGTGAAAAACATTTTTAGGTTTTGGATATTAAAAATTTTTGAATTTCATTCCTGACTGGAATTTTGA
>NW_011888864.1:2748507-2752627 GCF_000151845.1 Pteropus vampyrus | reverse complement strand
TCAGTTTTAGGTTTTTTTTTATTATTTTTAAAATATGTTGATTTATTTCTTAAATATTGCTCACATTTTTATTATTCCTTTCTTTAAAAGACATTCAACATGCTTATTTTATATTCTGTAACTGATAACTCCAAAATCTGATGTCTTCATGGATCTGATTCTGCTCTCTGCTGTGTGTGTCACCTCTCACTCGTGACACCATGTTATTCTGGGCATTTAATAATCTTTCACCATAAATCCAGTGTCTTCCTACTTTCCAATGAAAGTTCTTTGAAGCATAGTTTGAAGTTTATTTGTTTACTTTTCAAAAAGGATTGCAGTTACTTCTGAAAATGTCTGAGGAAAATATTAATCTGAAGCCACTATAAATTTTAAAACTTTCTTGATGATTTAAAAAATATACAGATGACATGAATTTAAACTACAAAATCACAGGAGGGGTGATTTGTAAATGTGAATTTTAGAAAAATCTTTCCCCTTCTATCTAGAACTAAGATTTAAAAGAATCAAGTGTACTTTTTGCCTGTCTTCTTAGTGGTGTATTTGCTAATTTTTTAACCTTTAAATGTGGAAATGCTCTTTATGTGATCTCAGTTTCATGCAACCAACTTCATTTTCTTTTTGCCTATCTTATTCACATATGCCATTGTCATTTCCCCCTAGTTAGAAAAATTAGCCATACGTGACTCCTGGAACTCCCTTACTTTCTCACAGTCAGTGATTTGATGACCCATAAAAGATTGTGATATGGCTTGCATTTTAGTCCTCGAACATAAGGTTATATTTCAATTTACCAAATGCAAACAAACATACAACACAGAGCTGATTTGCTTCTGGGTGATCCAGTCCTGTACATATACATTTTCTAAAAATCTGTATTATAAATAGTAGGTTCTCAATAATTATTTTGAAAAGAGACATGAACAGTGCAGTCTAAAAAAAAAGTTTTCAAAGTCTGCAACAGATCTCAGTGACTTGTTCATGATGAAATATAAGATTGTATCCTCTACCAGCAATATGATATAAATAACTACTTATATGGTTCATTGAAGGTATAAGTGTCTCATCATTTCTGAAACTTTTATTATTGTTATGGCACAGTTGTCATAAGGATACAAGTTATGTTGCAATCATGCAACCATTATGCTATTAATTCATTCTCTGTCTCTCCTAGCTTTTGCCATCTCAAACCATGAAGCCAGCTGAGAGTGCATTTTGGTCACAAAATATAAATTTGCGAAACACACATTATTTTATTTTTTTGCTCATAAGCAATATATATTATAATCAGAGTGTCATCTGTATATCAATATAGTTAAATATCAACCTAAAAATAAAATTTTAAATATTAAAAAATAATTTTTTTGTCGTTATACAATGAAGCAGTAACCAAACTTCTCTTTTATAACCAAAGTCACTATAAAATCCCTGTATTTTTTAAGGTCAGATTCAAATATACTACAAAATGTTTTGTCTATATTAATAGTGAACATTTTTTTGTTACCATTAAATCCTAGAGCCTACCACCTTCACTGCTCTCAAAGTGGAGTGTCTCTCTCCACATTCTCTGAATTCTAAATTATTATTAGAACACCTTTTCTCTAAGAACATGAGTTTCATGATTATGGATCATGTTGCCTGGATCTACCACTCAGTAATTTTGCCCATTTATTATTCATCACCTGTAAAATGGGACAATAAAGGAACTTAAAAGGTAGTTTTACATTTTAAATGAGTCAATCACATAAAGTCTTAGTAGTATGTCTACAACTAAGAAAAGTTCTCAATATGAACTGTAGTAACATCAGTAAAAGTAGCAATACCTTAATTCACTTGGGTTCTAATAGAGACTTAGCATTTCAAGTCTAAATAATTCCATAATGTTTTAAATATATGGCTTGCCTCTGCATTCTTTTATTGTTCTCTAATAAGCCTACACATCAGCTCAACATAGCTCATGCAATATTTTCCTCTGCTGAAAACTAATACTATCAGCCTTTGTCTATCAGCTCATGTCCTTATGTCTTTATTAGTTATCCATTGCTGTGGAACAAATGACCACAAAATTTGTGGCATGAAATAGACATCGTTAATATCTCATAATTTCAGTTGGTCAGAAATCCAGGTACAGCTTAGCCAGGTCCTCTGCTCCAGGATCCCTCACGAGTTTGCACACGAAGCATTGACCAAGACGGAGGTCTTATTTAAAAGCTTGCTTAAAGAAGGAACCTCTTCCCACTGGTTATCAACAAATAATATTTGTTGCAATCAGACATGTCTTATAACTCTCTCAAAACTGAGTTCTTATTTCAGTGTTCCTCTACTCAGCAATACATTTCTAAAAAACTACTATGTTCTTGAATGAGATGTTATGAAGTTTTTCCACCACCTTGATATTGTAAGATTCTTCCCACTGTGGTCTATGACACCACCCTCCAAGTCTTTCCTTGAGTCTCCAAGACTCATTCCTTGTAGTCTCAGTAAAGCTTCACCATCTCCCCAGAAAAAAGTCTCTTCTCATCTCCAGACAACAGTAATTATTCCTTTTACTCACTTCTCACTTTATTTTAAAAATTATGCCAGTTAGATGTTTTCTGATTAGTTCATGTTGACTATATAGATAAAGATATTAACCAAATAATAAACAACTTCAGTATAAAAGTCATCTCATTTATATCTTGCACATCCCTTAGCACAGATCTTGGAAATTAGGTGCGATTAATAATAATTATTATTAAATGATTGTCTAACAATAATTTTCAACATAGAGATCTTGTAATTTAGTGTTATAAAAAAGTAATGCTATGTTCTGGTAGACTTTTGAAAAGTAATAAAGGAGATTTTTTAAAAATTTCAAATTGCGATTTCATTAATGCACATTTAGAACAGTGTCATTTTTAGTCTTTATCTGAAACACTGCCCATTATAAATAATCCCTGCAAGTACAAATTCATGGTTTGAATTTATAAAGAACACTGAACAAAATATGTTTTTCTAAAATTTTTTAAAAGTTAGATTTATTTAGCATTGGATATGTGTTGCAAAATAGTGCGGTGTAGCTTTAGGAAACTTAATGACTTGGGTTTCTCGGTGACAATGATGCATGTGGTCAGGAACAGGCATGTGGTCAGGAACTAGTTCTTCTACTCAGCCACCACCACACACACACACACACACACACACACACACACTCACACACACATACACACATACATTCTTGTGTTTGTGTTACTATATCAAAACACATTCTAACGGACTGCATAGCTCATTAAAACCTTCAGTTCACAGAAATGCAGATACCTTTCTTTAGTGTAATGTAATGTTAGACAATTTACCTCTGTTCACTCATGTTGTTCCTCCAAGGGTTTCCTAATTTCACCTTTGGATTTTCATTTTTGCATTGTTCCCTTTAGTCTAGTGGTGGGTAAGGCTGGCCAATATCTGTATAAATAACCATATGGATGAAGATGATAAATGATGTATTCTCACACACACATAACTATGGAGCCAACATGGTGAAAAGAAACTGCAAGATCAGAAGAGCAACTGGGACCGTCTAACGGAAGATCATAACACGGTGAGAATAAAATTGTAATTGAGCAGGGTTCAAGAGAAAGCATAAAGAGTTCAATGGAAGAAAGCAAGTTTGTCTAGATTATACTTTCTGGAGATTTGCCTGAATGGGAGATTGGAAGGAGAAAAAAAGGGAAGTAGGGAACTGTAGAGAAATGTGGGGACTGGCACTAGAAGTATTAAGGAAGATTTTTTTTTTTAAATAATAGTAAAAGTGTTTGATAATAATAATGACCCAGTAGAAATGCAAGAAAAGGATAAGTGCTGCAACAAATGTCTGAAGGAGAGGGTCTTTTGGGCAGAAAAAAAAAAGAAAGAAAGAAATTAGGAGCACAGAAAGCTCATTTGTTTTTATAGGAAACAGGGCAGAGGCATGGAAGATGTGGGGTAGATGTGTCATATCTGAGAGCTTGCGGAAATTCTCTCTCCTACTTATGTCAATTTTCTTAGAGAAAAGAAAGCAAGGTCAGCTGCGAGTGAGGATTGGGGAGAAGATGTTAGAGTTATGAAGAGAGAGAAGATTTGAAATGGTAGTCTTAGGGGAGTA
>NW_011888864.1:2744105-2748047 GCF_000151845.1 Pteropus vampyrus | reverse complement strand
CTTCTTCACTGACACCTGGTATCCTGGTCAGGTCCAGCCTTGGACAGTGAACTCATCAGTGGAAGGATGTTCCTACAGACCTAGTTTCCTGAGATCATCTCCTCATATTTAGAACTGGGAAGAATATTCAGGAATTCTCCTCATGCCTCTCTCCTGGACCCTGGTGAAGAGGAGACAGCTAGACTGTGACATGGATTACAATTGTTTTTACTCTGCAAGCATTCTGAGAGTGTTATGGTAAAAGAGTTGATTTAATATCCATAACATTCATTGTGGTTTATTGTATACCCAGAGCCTTAGTTATAATTTCAAACCAAGAATAAAGTCCTCCTGTGAGTGACATCCAATGAGCCATGAAAGGAACTAAGCACATTCACTGGCCTGGAGAGATTCCAGCAGCTTCTCCGAGTGAGATCAGTACATAACAGATGGGACCAGGGTGACTGATTTAATTAGAATATTTTAATAGCAGAATGGCGAACATTGTACAGCTCTGTCAGTTAGGTGGAAGACAGTTAAATTCACCAAAGTAATTGTTTCTTGGGAGGATATGTCAAATAAAATATATCTGCATTATATACATATATATATATGTAAAATTAAATTTGAAGAGGATTTCAGATGATTATGAAAATGAAGTCATTATATAACATATGTGATTATCTAAATCTTTATGAGAAATGAACATTTAAAGCTCCTCAAATATTTATCTTGTCTCAATTGAAGTATCCTGCTGCTTTAAGCTCTTTTTGACCTAGTCACTATAGACATTAAAATCTTGAGACATTAGATGAGGAAGTAGCTTTTTCAGTCTGCTCAGAAAGTTTTTTTTGAGACATAAAAGGTAGTTTATAAAATATGCAACATTTAACTAGAGTTTGTGAACTCTCTAAAGGAGATAGTAATACAAATAGGCAATTCTTAGAGGAAAATACTATCCTGCATTATGTTGAATGAATTTTATAAAAGCAGAAAGCAAATTAATCTTTTAAAGTTATTGTTTAACCATAAAATATTTGAAGGTTTTTATTGAAAGGATTTCTGTTAGTCTGAAATTTATACTTACAGAATTAAGGATTAGTATCTTCAAAAAAGTTTATCTGCTAATCCTGGTAGATAATATATTGCATATTTTCTCCCAAGTAGTATCTATCATTCTATTTTAAACAAATCCTGTATTTCATATAGTAGAGCAAGTCTTTCTATGATAATGAATAATTGGCATACCACAAGGCTTAACACCATGGTGCTTAATGGAAATTGAATTAATGAGATAATAGAATTTATGTCAATTAGCCTTAATGGAATCTGATGTTAAGTTTCTGTTAAAGCAACAATAAGAAAAAAATGCCACTTTTTTACTGAAAAAGACTCAGTTTCATTCATGTATACCTGATAGATTTTTTTTTTTAATTTTGTTCACAAATCAAAATAATCCACCAGGTGTAAGGGGAAAATAAAATAAGTTATCTGTATCTATCTCTACATCTTCTTATCTATGTATCGACGAGCATTTTTCATTTGATAAAAAGAGGCTTGGTACATAGTGTTGCATAATAAGTTTTCATGCTTTCTCATCTTGAAATATGTAGTTAACAAATTTCTTTTTAAAATAGCTTGTGTACACACATATCACATTATTATTTAAGATATAATGGTAAACAATGCTTGGTAGTAAATACTAGAAAGGAATGAAAATGAAAGAATAAAGAGAAAACTCCTAGCTAGCTTCTTTGACTGCAGTAGCCAGGGGAGATATTTGCTGCTGGAATTCAGAAAGTATCATAGAGACAAAGATGCTATGAGAGACTTATTCGGAATGTATCAACCCAGTAATAATTTTCTTCAGACCTAAAACTCATATGAACTATAAAATCTCTCTTACTAACCCATTACAAGTCAGATTTCGAATGAGGAGACGAAACTTAATATGCTATGTTGATGGCACATCTCAGTTAAGCAAACTGTCTGCTATTCCATGAATTCCATACGAAATATATTGAAAAAAAATGTAAGCTTCAGTATTATTGTATTGCACAGATCTGGAGAGTAGCTAGTAGTAACAGGATTAACTAATATTATATAAATAATTGATAAATATGCTCATCTTTTTTAAACTTTGAACAATAGTACACAGTATAAATCAAGAATCCTAGGCAGTTCATTTTGATATCAATCTTTCCAAAGCTAACAATTTGGGACATGGGCAATATAAATGCAAGAGTATCAGACAGTAAACAAAGCAGGTTGTAGTGAGGAGAGGATTGGATACCAGGTGGTCATGACATGCTAAGAATTACTTGATTCCATGTGAAAAGGACTCAAGATTAATTTGTATTACTTTATGTTATCTGCATTTTAAAGCATAAATATTTCTGATTCAGTTAATCATTTAATAAATCCACATGGTTCTAATATCATGTTTAAGCCATTCCCAAGGAGAGCTTTTGCTATTAAAAAAAGAATCTCTCTCTCTCTCTCTCTCTCTCTCTCTCTCTCTCAGTCTCTCCCCACTCTCTCTTTCTCCCTCCTCCCTCTCTCTATCCATCTATCTATCTATCTATATAGTTCTAGTTAAAGAAAGCTTTACAGTGTTGCTAAAGGGTACAATGACAATTGCAGTCCAAACCTCTGCTATGAAGAATGATCAGAAAAGACAGGTGGCACCTACAGTCTAAGATTTTATTCACACCCATTCCAGCATGAGTCTGCTCTACACCACAGCCGCACCATGCCAAGGAGTGGCTCTTCACTTTTCAATTCTTCCCCTCATTTGTGCTTTTTCTACCTTTGAAAGTTCTTTACCAGATGTACATATATCCCTTGAGTATGAATAATATAGTGTAAAAGCCCTGTCTTTATTTTCCCTCTAATTACAAATGCAAAGATTTAGAATAAAAACTTTATAAGGCATATTAAAAATAAGAAAAGAATTGGATTCTTTCTTAATGCCCTTCTTAGGACTGAGTCTGTGCCAGTACAATCATAAGCCACTAAAAAGAAGTGTGTCCATGTTAAAATCATTTTTTCATTTTACTCTGTATGAAATATGACAAATAGAATGGTTATTTATTTATATTGCCAAGAATTAAAATAGTGCCAGACTTTTGAGATCTTCTGTAAATTATTATTGAATTTGTGAATGAATTGAGCCAACCAAATATTCTGTACTTATGTGAAAATGTTGCTAAACTCAATTGAAAATAAAATCAGACCTTTGGGCTAAAGTTATTGAGGAACAGATATTAATTTCACCATGATATGTCGTGTCTCCCTTTCTGCCTCTAATGGAACCAATGAGTTGTATTCTGACCTGTACTGTGTAGGAAATTAACTAGAACATATTACAATTAAGCCTGTTAAAATAGACTCCATAACACATTAAAGTAATCTGATAAAAATGTCTAGGGAGCTAATACCTATTATGTGCAGAGTGTTTTTAAAACCAAAAGGGTCCTTGTAACTATATACTCTAGTTAGGAGACAAGATGCAAAATATTAAGAAAGGTAAATTAAAAACGTCATTAGGTGGCAAAATACTTTTTAAATGGGGGAATATATTTAATTAATGCTATGAATCTGGAAAAATGAGAAATTATAGTGCAATTGTGTTCAAAGGCTTCAAAGGGAGCAAGTTCTTGAGTGGATTAGATTTAGCTACTAAATTATCTAGCTAAATATATATTTGCAGCATACATTATGATTACCAAGTAATATCTTATTGGTTCTATGTCAATACTGATGGAATTTAGAATGATAGTTCAAGAAGCTGTCAATTGCTATTTCTGAGAGAAAATGGAATTGGCTACTTAGGAAACACTCCATATTCATATTTTAGCAATTGTTATTGTCCTGGGTGTTGGCTATTTACCAACACAATTTAGAAATCACAAGGTTAGTATGATATTGAGATTTTTATTTCTAAAGTGGGGGGGTAGATAT
>NW_011888864.1:2741757-2743475 GCF_000151845.1 Pteropus vampyrus | reverse complement strand
TGATAGCATTCTATTGAACATTTTAACTAATATTTAACTTCAAAACTAATTCTTTTTCTACTGCAGTCCACCTAAAGGATCATTTAACTTAACTCATTTATTTTACACAAGAGAAAACTGAGGAGCTGAATGTTTAATTAACTTTCCTTTCCTATGTAACTGGCATAGCTAAACTTACACAGGAAATTCACCAAAGAAGAAACTTCACTTGAAGGATAGGTAGAGGAAGAATACAAAATTAGACACAGATAGTACCTGACTCAACTTATATATCAACAAATTTTCTTCAGTCGTTTTTAACTCTACAATCAAATGTGAAAGTAACCTAAGCTTAAAATGACACATTTTCCCAAATCTGTTTTGAAGTCTAATACATACAAGCCTTCCATCTCTTGAGACTAGACCAGGCTATGACTGCTGGCTTATAGTTGCTGGATATGACATATGACATCCTTTTTTTTTTTTTTAATTTTGTTTTGTTTTGTTTTCTATCTTTAGCTAGAATTTTATGATAAATGGCTTTTCTTGACATTAGTAAGAAGCCTGAAGCTATTCATCCTATGATAGAGTAAAGCTGTAGCCTAAATTTAATTCAGGGGTTTCTAAACTGGGCTCCACTGTACCCAAAAAGATTTGTGGATATACTTTTGGAGATTCATGGACTTGGATAAGGAAAAAAATGTATCTTTATTTTTACTGTCTGTTAATTTAAATTTAGCATTTTCTTTGATATTAAATATAGGCATTAAATACAGTAGTACAAGCATTTCTAGGTGACTTTATTGACAATAGAAATTAGAAACTTTCAAATGGCATTCAAGTTATTGAAGATATCGAAAAAACACACCACTTCGAAATTATGGAGATTATTGTTAATATGTTAGCTATCTTTTGATAAGGTTTTTTTTTTTTTGTAATCCTATGTACATTATTTTATACATTTAAAAATGTTAAAGGTTTATGAGTTTCACTAGATTTTCAAAGGGATCCATGGCTCAAAAATTATTGAAATAGAATATTAGAAAAGCTTCATATATGTTTCTCTCTCTCTTTCTATACTTAACAACAATGAACCTAAATTGTGATCAGTGCCCTTAGCTCACTCAAATTCTCCTTTCAAATTTGGATAGGAAACTGCATTATAAATTGCTCTCTCTCTTTTCTTTCCGAGAACTGATTCAAGCAATCATTACTAATTTATTTATCACAAAATAGAGAAGATATATACTACCTACTTCAATGTTTGGTATTGAGTCTTTTATTTTAATGAGAAGTGACTGAACTCAACTTCCATAATATTGTTTAAAAGGTAATAAAGATTATAATATATCTGCTTACAATGTATATACTTTCTTTAAAGGTCCAGGTTCTTTAAAGTTCCCCATATCTAAAGGTTTTGTGAACTATAATGTATTAAATTTTACACTCGGTTTTCTATTATTGGCAGCACGACTCCAGTTTGAGAAACATTGGTGCTGTAGAACTGAAGCCAAAATTCCAAAAGAGCAATGAAGATGAGGCTTTGCTGGCAGAATTAAAGTTAGGGAAGTATTCAAGAGAAACATAAGAGGACATGGATTTAACGTCCTTTGTAATGATGAGAATGGAGAAGGAATCCTCAGAGCTTTGCCTGAAATTACAGGTTTCAGATAAAATAATTAACTGGTAGTTTCATTTTTATCATAAATTTGAACATAATTAATAAATATATAACATAG
>NW_011888864.1:2739561-2741707 GCF_000151845.1 Pteropus vampyrus | reverse complement strand
ACACACACACACACACACACACACGTGTGCCACGCACACAATTATGCACATTGCCAAACTATCTCTCTTGAAATGTCTATTCTCCTTGTGACATTTTAAATTCCAGGTATAGCATTAACCAGAAAATATCAGATTCAACTATTAAGAAATCATTGAGATTCCAATGCAAATGTGATGAATTTTATTAAAAGGAAAGCATCAGTATCGTGTGGGAAGAGTTTGAAACATGAGCTATTTAGTAATTTTTAAGATACTCCTGATATTTTATAACGTTTTAATGTAAATGATTAATAAAGTTTTGGAAAGAATACAAGTCCTCAACTATCTTCCCATAACTCTTATTGAAGTTGAGGGATTGGCGTTTTGTGTTGGAACTGTGTTTCCACACATGGTAATTCAACGTGTATTTCCGTTTGGCTCAATACTGTGGATCATACATTAATCAGAGGGTCATAAATACAAAATTGCATATATATAAACACATGATATATTAGTTTCCTATTCCTACTGTAAACATTTTTAACAAATCTAGCAGATTAAATCAACACCTTTTATCATCTTATTGTCTGTAGGCAGAATAATCCTAAAATCAGAGTGTCATCAGAATTGTGTTCCTTCCAGAGGCTCTAGGGGAGAATTTGTTCCCTCGTCATTTACAACTTTTACAGGATGCCTGGATTCCTTGTCTCAGCTCCTCCTCCATCTTCGAAGGCAGTAGCATAGCTCTCTTTCTCTTTCTCTTTCTCTCTCATCTCTGCTTCCTTTTATCACATGTCCTTCCATCATGTATTCTCCTTCTTATAAAGACCCTTAGGATTACATTGGGCCTTCTTGGATAATCCAGGATAATCTCCCCATCTCAAGATCCACCTCTAATTTAATTATATCTGGAAAATCCCTTTTGCATGTAAAGTAACATATTCACAGGTTCCAGAGATTAGTACTTATGTGTCTTGGGTGGGCCGTTATTCTCTCTACTACACATAGAAAGATAATAGAAAGTGCAAATTACCCTAGATTTTATATTCCTGAAATACGTTTTTTCATCTCTAAGCACACCAAATTTTAGCAATTAATCTAGAATGTCTCTCGTGTGTTACCACTCTATCCTTATTGCTTTACCACTGAAATAAGTTAGAATTTGGAGGAATTCTCTCATTTAGTATCCCATTATGATATTTCAAATAATAACTTTAACTGGTAAGAACCTATTTTTAAAAGTTGAATATGATGTGTTCTATTTTATTTGTTTGACAAGTCAGCATTATCAATTTATTTTGTATATATGAGACAAGAGGTCCAACTTCTGTGTTATTGGCTTACAGGTGTGTTGAGGTGAGCGTTACCACGGATGGAACTGGGGGTGGGGATGGAGCGCCATGGGAGTATCCTGTTCTACCCAGTGAACTACAGACCACTAAAAGGAGCCTGGTTTTTTTACGCTAGCATACTGAACACACTTTATTGTTTTCTGTGTGTTGTTTCTGGCCTACAAAAATATTAGGAAGCACTAAAGAATCTAAATACATATCACAGTGGTGCTTCACATTCTTAGTTCTCTGCCTCACATTTAAAGTTATTTATTAACCATGTTTCTTAACATGTCATAAAAAGTCTTCAATCAGCTCCCTTCCTGTATCTTCTACTCATCTATATTCCACAGCATTTATATTCTACACATCGGCATTTATGATGCAAGCAATTTAGAGACATATCAGTAGTTTTACTTCTCTAAAACATGCAAGTGTTTTGTAGCACAATGATTATAGTACTTTCGATAACAATCATTTATTTGAAAGTAGCAATTGGGATTTCAGACACATGGAGTAGGCATTTCTAGTTCAAGCATGTTAAAATATGAGTATGAAGTCACATTATTTAGTACTTATTGTGTGCCTTATAGAAGCATTATGTTATCTTATTTAATTCTCATAACAACTCTACACAGTAGTTCTTCTTTATCTGCGGGTACTATGTTCCAAGACCCCTAGATGACACCTGAAACTATGAATAGTACTGAAACACATCTATATATCTATATCTATATATCTATATCTATTATCATCTATATCTATCTATATCTATGTCTATATCTATATCTATATCTATCATTTATATCTATATCTATATCTATCTATATCCATAT
>NW_011888864.1:2730843-2735928 GCF_000151845.1 Pteropus vampyrus | reverse complement strand
GTAGGAATACCAGATGCTATAGGCGTAAAAAATAAAAAATAAAAATAAGGGATTGTAAGCTGACAAGGTCCTTGCAATCTGTGAGATCAACCAAGGACTACTTCGCAAAAATTAAATAAATAAATAAATAAAAATTCTGTTCGAACCAATTCCATTGAAGACCTCAATGTCGGCTTTTAACTTGCCAAACTAAACTATTTCCATTAAATTTGAAACTGTAAAGGTTTATGTGATGATATATCATTTGCTCAGAGCAATGTATATTTCTACAAGCATGTCTAAAATTATATTTAGCTACCACTTAGGAAATTTTATAAAGTTAAAATTTAAGATAGGTAAAATGGGACTTTATTTATCTTTTACTAAATTTAAAATAATCCAGAAGTGGCAGAGGAAATCTAAATCATCTCAGTTTAAATAAGTGATATGAGCTTGAATATTTTAGAATGAAACTTGGTTTATTCCCATTTCATATTTTTCTTCCATTCCTCCATAGTTTCTCTAAGTTCCTAGGAAACTGGTATTGTCATGACATTCAGAAAAAGGTGTCTGTTCTATTGGAATCTTCTGTCCTTGCCAATGCTTGCCTTATTAAGGTGTAATTCCATTAGCCAGGTATTGGACCACCTACTATGAAAACTGGCTCTGATGTCTAAGAACGCTGCCATGGCTTCGAGGCATGGTGTCTAGGCATTTAGAAACTTGCTTACTTCTTCTAAGAGCAGATTCTTCTCCTCCGTTAGCCCTGTCATTTCTACATCTTTTTCCCACCCCACTGTTCTAGTTATTTATTCTTCATAACAACCCATTCCAAGTTTAATGACATAAAACAACTATTTTTATTACATTCTTGGATTCTGAGGAGAAGCAATTCAGAAAGGCCCATAGAAACAGCTTGTTTCTATTCTGAGCTATTTTGGGCTTCTCCTCAAATACACGATGTCTGGAGACTTAAATCATCTACAGGCTTTTCTTTTACTCATGTCTGAACGTTGATGCTGGCTGTTGGTTGCAACTTCAGCTGGGCCTGTTGGCCCAATACCTACATGTAGCTTCTCTTGGCTGCTTGGACTTCCTCACAGCATGAATGGATGGCTTCCAAGAGAAAAATAAGCCAAGAGAAATAGGCAGAAGTTGTTTGACTTTTATTACTTAGCATCAGAATTACATAATGTCGCTTTTACTGTTTGAAAGCCCACCCGATTTGAGAAGAAACACAAATCCTACCTCTTGATGGTAGGACTGTCAAAGCCACATGCAAAAACAGCATATGGAATGAGAGTAATTGTTGCAGTCATCTTTGGAAAATATCATCTGCCACATCCACCATATAGGGGACTTGATCTGCACCTGGTCAAGATTCTCAGAATTTTCTAAAGTTGCCTTCAAGCCCAGAGACTATATCTATTTTACCAGTTTGCCACCATGCTTAATGTGGAGCTTCCATGTGCTACACATGGGGGATATAGAAGACTTTTCTACTCTCAGATTTCCTGTAAAATTACATGGGTTTTGCTCTTTCCTGTTGGATAAAGCCAAGGAATGGGAGTGTTCGATACCTTCTCAGATATCATCATGCTCTAATGACTTGGAACTTCTCTAGCTTTCTTCTCCCTATTTATCTGTTGGCACCTTTATCCATCTGGTTGGGCAAATGACTAATATATCCATATATTGTTTTTTCTACTCTAATATTCATTATATTTCCCTGCATTATAAATGTTAATTCTTTGAGTCTTTTGAATATTTAAATTTTTTTTCTTTCCTCCAAATCCACATTTATATAAATCAAAAGAGTATTCAAGATATGTCCTCACTTTGGACTTTAAAAGCCTGTTTTGGAAGTCAAAGTAAATTATTTGACCATTTGTTCATTGTCTCTTCTTTGTGTTTTCTCTCTTGGGCAATATCTCTATTATTTTAATGCTGGAAGAACCACAAGGTAAAATGGAACTAAAAAAGAGAAAAATAATTGAATAAATTTTCAAAATATTACCCTGTTACATTTGCAGAAAGATTACAAACTATATTGACTGTTACACTTTCAATTGTATTTGGTAATGAATTAGCTTCCTAACATAAATGCAAATTATATTTATTATCGGTAAGCCATTCTAAAATATGTTAATCTGATACTAAGAGATAAGTAAAATTCCCAATATTCTTTATATTTTAAAAAATTATTTAAGATGTAACAAAGTGATCTCTACTTTGTGTAAATATTTAGGTTATGCTACATTCCAGGGAAACCCAGAAATATTTGAAAAGTTTTGTTTTTTTATTTTATCTCATCTTTTTAATTTCCAATTTGATGTAACTTCTATTAGTTGTATTACTATATGTCATGACATTTTCTATGTGAAAATGTTATATTTAAATTCAATTAATAAATATAATGCATGTCTTGCCAATTTGATGGGTTTACACTAAAATCAAATGTCAATTAGCTGTAAAGTCTTCATAGTAGAAAATTATGAGATTTATCATGGCCCTGTTGAATGATCTTTTTGCTCCTCTCTAAAATACTGGCCTATATAAGATTAGATAATATGCATGGGTGAAATATCTATAATTATTTTGTTTAAGTAGATTACTAAATTCTGAGAAGGTAATTATAGAGGTAAACTTGGAGATTGTTTTTCAATCTAACCAGAAATTGAGAGTTTTTCAGAAAATTTTCTTTAAAGCAGAGGAGATATTCTCAAAATATACTCTGTTAAATATACTTCTGGTTCCTGGTTCTGCATGTAAGAAGATTGGAAGTTACTACTCCATCCTAGCAACAAATGAAAAAGCTGAATAGACTGAAAAATTAAGAACTCTTCTTGAATCCACAAAAAAAAAAAAAAAAAGGGAAGACAGAGGATAATCACCTGTCTCCAGGACTAGAGAGATAGAGATGTGAAAAAAAAAAGGAGTCACGGCTTCTTCTTAGGGCCTCAAAATAGACCCATAATATAAGCTATGGACTTTGGGTGATTATGTTCTCTGAATGTAGGTTCATCCATTGTAACAAATGTACCATCTGGTGGGGCATGTTGAGAATGTGGGGAGTGGCTCTCCCCATGTGTGGGGGAAATCCCTGTACCTTCACCTTAGTTTTCCTGTGAACTTAAAACTGCTCTAAAAAATAAAGCCTCAAAAAAACTACTTTACTAATATAAAGTAAACAATAACTAGTGGAGACAATAAAGGCTTTGAAAATATTCTGCAATAAGAAAAGGAGGTATTTCTTTAACTTTTTATTTGACTTAATAGTAACTTGTAGAGTTCACATATGAGAGAGAGAGAGAGAGAGAGAGAGAGAGAGAGAGAGAATGAGAACAGAGAAATTAAAGCAAATATAAAAACATAAAAAGCAAATAAATAAAATTTAGATTAGTAATTAAAGAAAAGAAGAGACTCTGTCTTAATTTTAATGTCTAAAATAACAGTTCTCAAAATATAGTTTCCCCAGATACATTCATTTTAATACTCAAACTATTTTCATATTATTTCCTTATGGTGCTGACATATGCACCAACATTACAAAAGCAGTTTGGTAAAACTGCTGGTTTCTTAGTATGAATCAAGTGAGTGCCACCAAACTATTAGTAGCCACCGTATACTTCACAGCCAGGAACTTGTAAGGAAAACAAAACAAAACAAATAATATTTAAGAATGTACTAGATGAAACATACAAATTGTTACTTTTATTAAATCTTAACTCTCCAGTAATGCTGTTTTAATTTACTGAGTAATGAAATAGAAACACTTCTAAAATATTAATGCTGCATAACAAACTATGATAATTGCTCCCTGGCTTGAAGAATTGTCTGGGTTGCAAGCCAAGCTAGCAGTTTTTCTTTTACAGAAAGCACCATTTTTACTTGAAAAAAAGACTGACAGAAAACGTTGTTTATTCAGAGCTGAGTATTTGGTGGACATTTTCTCGATAGTGAACAAAGAAACTGAACCTGCCACTTGAAGAAATACATCTGGTAGTATTTGTTGCCAGTGATAAAATTTGATCTTTCAAAATGAAAATTAGAAATTTGAAAATTTCTCTCTACCATTGTGAGACTGGCACTGCTTCATTTTTAGATACCTTTCTGATGAGACTGGTGATGCAATTGATTAATGTAATACTTAATATTATATAATAAAATGTGTCAACATTTGAAATATTAGCATAACTCAACAAAATGATACTTTCCAAATGATCTTTTCATTCAAAGTGAAAGATAGACCAACGGATTTGAATGTAACAGTGCAAAAATAAAAAGATGTAATTTTTGATTTCACATTTCAATATCTATGTAAAAATTACCTATTGTAAAATTTTGATATAGTATTAAAGAGTATTTCAAATTAAATCAAGAAGACTATTTATACCATGCCCCTTTCCCCCTACTAGATGTATTTGTGAGGCTGGATTTTGTCCATATGTTTTAACCTAAACAATTTATGGCATTCTTATCTATCATTAAATTATTCTGACTTTTCTCATGTTCCTCTCATTACTCCTTTCTAGTTTCTTCCTAATATTTTTAAATGGCTTACTCCTACTATCTACTATTTTCTCTATAACTGCTTCTTAGGTGACTACTGGGAAAGATGATCCATCTGCCTTAGATTGCCTTAGGCATTCTTTCTAGGTATGTCAAGAGTGTAAAGTTGCAAACACTCTTTCTCTGGGCAATTTCTCTGGGTTCTGTTTCCAATGAATGACTCTGAAGAATGAAGTGAAACCACCACTAAATAAAGTACAAACTGACTTCTCTGTCCATAAAAGCAGTAGATTTCTCAAGCTCAGTGTTCCTCTTCTGCAGTACAACCTAATGCATTTGCAAACATCCACCAGGTAGGCACCATACATATCATCTCATGGGATTTGAGTGGAATGGTGGGCTAACAGAACCAAACATGTAGCTCTGGCTACTGCTGTTTGTAACATACTCACGTGTCCTGTATCTTCTGCCAGCACATATGAAACTGTGGCAGGCAACTTGATCACTTCAGAGTAGGATAAAACCCTAGACCTTGCACTCTTGAGAGTGACCTCTTTCTTACCTGTGGTGTCCTCTTAAAATTCAGAAAGAACA
>NW_011888864.1:2727104-2730793 GCF_000151845.1 Pteropus vampyrus | reverse complement strand
TCAAGAAGACTATTTATACCATGCCCCTTTCCCCCTACTAGATGTATTTGTGAGGCTGGATTTTGTCCATATGTTTTAACCTAAACAATTTATGGCATTCTTATCTATCATTAAATTATTCTGACTTTTCTCATGTTCCTCTCATTACTCCTTTCTAGTTTCTTCCTAATATTTTTAAATGGCTTACTCCTACTATCTACTATTTTCTCTATAACTGCTTCTTAGGTGACTACTGGGAAAGATGATCCATCTGCCTTAGATTGCCTTAGGCATTCTTTCTAGGTATGTCAAGAGTGTAAAGTTGCAAACACTCTTTCTCTGGGCAATTTCTCTGGGTTCTGTTTCCAATGAATGACTCTGAAGAATGAAGTGAAACCACCACTAAATAAAGTACAAACTGACTTCTCTGTCCATAAAAGCAGTGGATTTCTCAAGCTCAGTGTTCCTCTTCTGCAGTACAACCTAATGCATTTGCAAACATCCACCAGGTAGGCACCATACATATCATCTCATGGGATTTGAGTGGAATGGTGGGCTAACAGAACCAAACATGTAGCTCTGGCTACTGCTGTTTGTAACATACTCACGTGTCCTGTATCTTCTGCCAGCACATATGAAACTGTGGCAGGCAACTTGATCACTTCAGAGTAGGATAAAACCCTAGACCTTGCACTCTTGAGAGTGACCTCTTTCTTACCTGTGGTGTCCTCTTAAAATTCAGAAAGAACAATAACTCCAAAATGTATGACTTTAGACTGGATTACTGTCCCAGCTTTAGATTTTCTATTAGAAAATATGAAAAAGATACAGTTAATGACCTATTTGCCCAAAGTCTAATTATGTAAAGTAACTAATTTTCTCAGTGGTTATAAATTTCCTGAAATAAGGATCACATCATATAGATCTTCTGTATTCTTTACAGCTTTGAATTTGGTATTATGTCATAGTTACACTTCAGTAGGCCTCATTAAGAGTAGTTATCAGTGCTGATATTTCCTTCTTCAGGTCTCTAGTATCACCTAAGAATTCTCAAACAATAATTTAAACGTATATTACTTCCTCAGATTCCAGTTTCTTGATTTTTTCCCATAATTTCCAGATATATAATGAATTTAGCCTGAGAGTTTTTAGAAGTTGCAGTCCTAGCCCGTGGCCTTTCCACTGGTGTGCCTTTGAGAGTGTCTGGGAACTTAGCTGAGCAGAAAGCTGAAGCCAGGCCTTCTGTTCAAATGCACCAAATGTGACACATTGGCTCCCAGAGAGCACTCTCTGCTCACTGCTGATGAGACCATGGCCCAAAGCCAAAACTTGCTGTAGACACATGACCCCCCTTAGTGAGGAAGGAAAAAACATCCCTTGTAATGACATTTTAGCTCCAGTTCCAGAATCCTGATTATTAACAATTTTTTCAGTAGTTAAAATTAAAACTGAAATAAACTTTAATATCATGATTAAGGCTTTGGCAGTGTCTCAGAAGGACATCAACAGGATGTTTGTATAGACTACTAGGAAACTCCCTGTGGTAGCTACACAAAGTTAAATTTGGTTTAAAATGATGACAAACTAATATCAATGAGAACTCCTCCTAGGTTAATGAGATCACCTGATTTCTTATTGTATATTCTTATGGAATCAAGCTTTGGGTTCTTCAAACCAGAATTTATGAACCGCCCATGACATCTCTGGATTGTTTGCAAAGATTCCAAGAATCCACAGTTTTCTACCTCTGCCAGTTGATACTAGTTAATAATAATCTTCAGGGTGAAACATATTTCAGAATGTAAAACCAACCTCTAATTTTGGTATGACATTGATAGAGTTCTTTGTAATTCTTAATCAGAAAGACAAATTCAGCTATTACTTTAACTTCGATCTTTTTTGAAATAAAATAGAAAAACATATATAATACATACATAAAATAGAAATACATACATACAAAAATACATAGAATTCCATGTCCCTGAAGGAAAACTTATTATTTTTGTATTTCTTCAGAATATTTACATGATTTCTATATTATTTTTATAATAGTTATCTGGCATTTCATTTGGATGTCAGTTTTTCCCATGTTGTAGATTAATCTCTATAAGAATTTATAAGAAACATAAGTGACATTCATATAATGTTATGTTTAGAAGATATCAGAGTGTCAATAATGTGAGGTTTACATTATAACCAGTCTCTTAGACATTCAATTTCTCTTTTTGGGAGAAACCAATTTTCATTTTCTGGATCTGCTATAGCACCACCTTGTTGTGTGTGTCACCATGTTGGGCTCTGGAATGATTATTCTTTGCTGGTGGGAATGCAAAATAATAGAGCCACATAGAAAGCCTGCTTGGTGATTTCTTACAAAACTAAACATACAATCTAACAAATATACTCCTTGGTATTTACCAAAAGGAATTGAAACTGTATGTCTACACAAAAACCTCCACACGGATGTTTATAGCAGCTTTATTAATCATCTCCAAAACTTGGAAGCAACGAAGATGTCCTTCAGTAGGTGAATGAATAAATGAACTGTGAAACATTCAGATAGTGAAATATTATTCAGCGCTAAAAAGAAAGGGGCTATCAATTATGAAAAGACATAGAGGAAACTTAAATGCATATTACTACATTAGCAAAGCCAACATGTAGAGGCTGTATATTATATGATTCCAACGATAGGACAGTCTGGAAAAGGCAAAACTATGGAGTTGGTAAAAGGATTATTGGTTGCCAGTGTTGAGCAAGCGGGGATAAATGGGTGGAGCACAGAGGATCTTTAGAGCAGTGAAAATACTCTGTATGAGACCATAATAGTGGCTACATGTCATTATGCATTTGTTCAAATCCACAGAATATACAATCTCAAGAGTGATCTTAATGTAAACTATGGACTTTGGGTGATTATGATATATCAAGCAAGGTGGGTTCATCATTTGTAATGTACCATTTTGATGGACAATGTTGAGAATGAGATGATTATGCATGTGTGGAGGCAGAAGCTATATGAGAAATATCTGTAGCTTCTCTTCAATTTTGCTATAAGCTTTACAATTCTCTAAAAAACAAACACAAAAAATTAATATTCCATTTTTGTAGGAGAGAAAATAAAAACAACTGAGTTACTTCACAATGTTTTTAAGTAGATCAAATAAAAATTTGAATGTGATTTGTAAGAATATTAATTATAAAAAAAACAATGACCTTAATATTTACTATGTGCCAATCACTTTTCTAAATGCTTTACGTATATTAACTCATTTAGACCTTACTATAAACCTGTGATGTAGACAATATAATTATATCAACTCTCTAGCTGAGGAAATTAAGGTACTGAGAAGCTGAGTAACATGTCAAGGTCACTCAATTTGCAGAGGTAGAGCAAAGATATGATTCCAGGTCTGACTCATGAGTTTTTTTCCTAATGGTTACCCTTACTACCAATTAAGGTATTGATCACATTCCATTAGTATTAATTATAATTCTATAAGGGATGAGATATCATTGCAACTATTATTAATGATGTGGATTTCTAGAATGAATTAACCCACTTAAATCCTTTGTTTAATGAGTTTGGGGATATTTTGTATTTCCAAGTGAGGATCTGGGGTGTTCCAACCTCTAAGTTTTCTCAGCTAAGTTAGTTTTGAAATGGTTGGGATTTGTGCAATATTTCAAAGGCTTCAGGTTTTATCAAA
>NW_011888864.1:2723804-2726341 GCF_000151845.1 Pteropus vampyrus | reverse complement strand
AGACCACAGCTGTTCTCATTCCTCATTGCTGTCCAGCTACATAGTGTCCTTAGAAGACATAGCATAGAGGTGTTCAATGGATAATGGATCAAATTTTTAATTGACACCAGCTGGAATTAAAATGACCAGAAAGCTGTTGGATTTCCCCAGGATACTCTTTAGAGTCAGGGAATGGAAATTTGACAAAAGATAGTTTTGAGCAATGGCCATAGAAAATAAAATCGTTATATGCTAATGTTCAGCCTATCTGAAAAGCTAGTTACTTTTATTTATTCAGGGTTTTCAAAAATTCCACAAGAAATTCCAGAAGAATCAAAGCACTCTCCACACCCTCTCCCTGTTATGTAAATAATTATGTTTATTCTCTAAATTGCCATTGCTACTCTTAATAAATATTACTTTTGATGGTTTAGAGAAAGATATGTGTAGGAGAAATTATAGGGCCTCTTTTTGATGAACAATGTAGCTACCGACTGTTTTGCAATGATTTTTTTTGTCAGTGCCCTAAATAACTGTGAAGTTGTTTCATTATTTTTCTAACCGGATTGTATTGTAATACCCACCTAGTCAAATCCCTTTTGATATGTTTTTGAGTTATACATAGAGCAAACCATTGTGATCACTAAATAAGCTACAATACTGTAAATAATTTGTTTCACCAAATAGTATATTTATACATGTGCTTTTCTGTCTCTGCTCTATTGATTTCTGCTCACCTGGACCTTAGAGAACTATATTGCTGTGACAGCGCATGCAGAGCAGTGTTTGATGAATATACAGTGTTAGGAAAAGTGGCTCTTCAGAACATTTTGTACCTCTTGAAAATAGACCAGCACTCCTTTACCTAACTCCTGCTTATAGAAATCTTGCCTTGAGGGGATATTTGCCATATTTTACCCCTGATATATTATTAGGCTTATGTCACCACCTTACAAATTACTCCTCTAGATAAATTATTTTCAAAGAGATCCTATTAAAGGACATATATCTTTTCTGCTTAGGACAACCACATGAACTCAATCTAGGATAAATAGTTTCAGTTTACGAGTATTTGTTGTTTGTGTTAGGGAGAAGAAATGTTGTGCTCTACTAGTTGTAAATTTGGTTCCTTGCAATGTTAATGGATGAGAGGGTAGAAATCCCCTAGCTCGACCCAAGACACTGAAATCATTCTCAGTGGAGCTGACAACAGCTGGAGAAAGAAACGGATGTGGAGTCAGTTTTAAAAACTGCTGAAAGGAAAATATGTGAATTGAGAAGAACATCGAGTTGATACATACATATATATACACATACATATGTATATGTATATACATACATATATATGTATATATGTGTGTGTGTGTGTGTGTATGTGTGTGTGTGTGTGTATATATATATATGAAGTAGAAGTAATACCTCATGTTAGATCATCTGGAAAGAGAGACAATGGCTTTTGATTCCTAGGGCTGGCTTTGATGTCTCGTAAGTATTGCCAGAGATAGCTTGATCTGCCCCAAATGGGGACGTGACACAAAGTCATCATTGTTTTTTAGGAACAGAAAAACACTCAGTTCCAGATGAAAGGAATCGTCACTGAGGAGACAGGTCCAAGCTAGGTGAGTCTCCTGCAAGGGTTATGCCAAGCTCTGGGTCTGACAGTTTAGCCAATAGGACTGCTGCTCTGGGGTAATAGAGCAGATAATGCCACAATGGGAAGTTGTTTCAATGAGCTTGACCTGAGTGTTGTTAAATTACTGCCAGACTCTGTTCTCTCATTTGCTAAATGGGAACATGAACAAATACTCCTGAAGTAGTTAGAATAGTGTATAACTGTCATCTATTTTTACTATTTTTGCTGTTGCTATCATTGAGAGAGACATCTACATACTGCTGCCTTCTATGCTGGGCCTATGGGAGTTATTCTTTTGGCCTCACTGCATACTGTGGGTTTTGTAGGAAACTGTAACAAATTCTTGGTTTTGAGAATCAATATCTGTGTCTTTGAGAAGTGACAGAGATGTATCAAAGGAGGATGAAATGAAATATATGCATTAGGAGGACCCTGATGTTTTATCTTATTGCTTCTTTATATAATATTAGCTTAATTCATAAGCAGAGAGGAGTTCTAAGGGAAGAAAAATAGCTCAGATAAATTTTAATATGATAAATAGGGAAAATGTGGGAACAAGGAAGGTATGGAATATGGGGTCAGGTGAAGAAGGCCAGGGCAAACTTGGTACAATGGAGGGAAGGCATAGTATCATGTGGTATTAGGAAACAACGTTTATTTCAGAGCACTTGTATCATAGAACAAATATTTGAAGGGAAATAGTCTTAAAAATGCCAAATGCACACTTCATAATTGTTCAAAGGCTGGCAATTTACGCAGATGTAAGAAACATCTGTTCTGTTTAAAGTTTACAAATAGCTTTAAATCAATGATACAATGGACCCCCGGCTGACACAAAAAATGTATTTGAGTGTGGAATGCTTGCATTTCAGAGGAAAAATGTAGGACTGGGCAACACAAATTGAAATGAACCTTGGCTATGGGC
>NW_011888864.1:2718711-2723069 GCF_000151845.1 Pteropus vampyrus | reverse complement strand
TCTACCACATTGTCTCAGGTTACGGTAATCTAATTGATCTTGGCTTTATTTTTCTTGCAAGATACCTTGCTCAGATCGAGAATGAGAATGACTTTTAAAGTGTCAAAGATATAGTTTAGAAAATATGCCCTGTATTCTGCTTTCTCTAATCTTTTAAAGATTCTTCTCAAATCATTTTTCAATTTTCTTTAATACTGCTAATGTCTTAATTTATCATAATTGGTAGATTACAGTATAATTATTAACAGTTATAAATCATTTTACAATTTAGTGATTTCACATCAAAATATTTTATTTAATTCTTACAACAGCAAGGATTTAACCTCACTTATGTTGGACATTAGACTAAAAATCAGCTAACTCAAGGTTCTAACCCCTATTTTTATTTCAAATCTGGCAGTTTAGTTTCTGTTTTACTATGTATAACAACTGTTCATTTGATTTGGTGATTCTATTTGAGATTCTTTTAATTTGTTCACTGGAAGTTTGGGGAGTTTGTCAAATTGGCATACAAGAGTTGTGTACAGATTTTCTTCATTTACTGAAATATTTCAGGTTCGGATTGGATATAAAATTAAAAAAGATATTTTACAAAATGTTTTTTTCTATATTTTGAAATTTACTCTATAAGAAAGATATAATAACTCTTGTTGTTCTATTTTTTAAAACATACTTTCATTTTGGTGGTTTTATTGTGGAAAATCACACAACTTTAAACATAATCATTAAGTCATGAGTGAGATATTAATGCCAAAATTAGTATTAATAATGATTTATTAATATTTAGAGCTCTATGATATTTTAAAAATTAAATGATTAAAATACTATCCCCAAACTAGTCTTCATGTTTCAAATTTTGCAAGATTTGGGGGTTTTGTGATAAATTAGTGTGGCCTTGATAGTTGCCCAGAATAAAAGGAGAGGAATAATATAAATTCACATTTGTAACTTAATGCATAAATTTTCACTATAGAAAAATGAGTACATTATACACTTTTGATAAATTCGATATAAATCAATACACAATAGAATATATACATTTTATTTATTTATTTTATTTTTATTTACTTTTCTTCATAGATATCTCCCACAGTCATGGCCTTTCTCTGATGTTCCCTTAATAACTCAAAATAACTATAACATTTTTTTCTGGTATGTTTTGTTCATATCCTTTTTATACCTAACAAGGGGTTTGAGTTTTAATTTTGGTGTGTTTGCATTTTTGTTTTCTTCTCTAATTACTTTGATTATGTATTTTCTGTGATGGTAAGTGTACTTAACATGAGGTCTACTCTTTTAAAGATATTTAAGTGTATAATACAATATTGTCATGTACAGGCACAATGTTGTACAGAAGATCTCTAGAACTTAATTATCTTGAATGACCAAAACTTTATATCCTTTGAGCAACAGCTCTCCATTTCCCCCTTACTCAAGATTCTGACAACCACAGTTCTACTATGTTTATATATGTTTGAGTATTTTAAATTCCTCTTGTGAGTGGAATCATGCAGTATTTCTCCTCCTGCAATAACATGGATGGATCCTGAGAATATCATTCTCCGATTTCTCTTTAATCAAATTAATTCATTAAATGCAATTACTTCATTACAGATATAAAGAGCTACATACATTACAACTATGGTCGCCTTCCCCTGCAAACCCCTTGCCAGCACATACACACATTGCAGAATACTACTTGTTCCTCCATGGGACAAGATTTCAGCATCACTGCTGTACTAGTTTTCTATTGCTACTGTTAAAAAAAGGACCACAAACTTAGTAAAACAAAAATATATTATCTTACCGTTCTGGGGCTAAGAAGTCTAAAATGGGTCTGCAGGGTTGCTTTCTAGGGCTCCAGGGGAGAATGCATATTCTTGCCTTCTCCAGCTTCTAGAGGCAGCCCCTATTCCTTGGCTGAGGATCCCCCATCACTCTGACCTCTACAGATATCACTGTATCTCCTTCCTTAATCTGACTCTTCTGCTCTCTCTTATAAAGACCCTCGTGATTACATTGGCTTTATCCAGAAAATCCAAGAAAATTTCCTTATTTCAGGATCCTCAACTTAATCACATCTTCAAAATCTTTTTGCTATGTAATGTCCCATATTTGCATATTCTTTTAAAAGTCTCCATAGTTTTATCTTTTTAAGAATTTCATATAATCAGAATCACATAGTGTGTAACCTTTTCATATTGGCATCTTTCACTTAGTAATATACATTTAAGTTTCCTCTGTTTCTTTTCATGACTCGATTAGGATTTAGACAGTGCTGGGAGACCATTATTCTGCCTACTATACTGGCTCATAGGATGCAGTCCAAATTTGATAGAGTAATACTCTAGACCCTTTTATTATCAAACTCTGATCCACTTTATTTATCCCTATCCTCTTCTTTACTCACATTTTACACCAAAGTTACATCAAATTATTTGTGGTTCTCTGAAACCATCTTGTTCTTTTAGAGCTTCCGAATTCCTTTGCTTCCTGCAATGCATTTTCACTCTTTTTCTACCAGACTAATTTCTACTCATCCATGTTTTATTTTAATTACAAACCATTTTAAACATATGGAAAGATGCAGAAAATAACAGACCCCTGTTCTCTAACACCCAAGATTAAACAGATGTTAACATTGTGCTGTATTTGTTTTCAGTTTCTCTATTTTTTAAAGAAATTAAACATTACAGATGTCACTAAAATCCCATCCTATCTTTTCTAGTCTCCCCGAATGAACACCTTATTTGGTATTTATAATTTACAAACTGTACATATTGTAGTTTTTATTGCTATCAGCATAAACTATAGATTAATACATATGTTAGTTTACAATTTGATTTTTTCACTCAACATTGTTATTTTATGCATGTTGACTCACACAGACATTTTTACTTAACTCTTCTGAAATATTCCACTACATAAATAAAACACTATATTTACCCCAAATCTGTTAGAATTAGTTAAGAGATTTCTACAATTTTTGCTATTATATAGGGTGATGCACTGAACACAAATGTGAAAATCTCCCTTTGCTGGTAAGCACAAATTCTCCAGGGAAGAGAGCCAGAAGTGAAATTTTCTACTATACTTAATTCTGCCAAACTGTTTTCTAATGTGGTTGAACTAATTTATATTGCTGTACCCTACCAAAATGTGGTACTATCAGTTATCAAAAATATTAATCTGATTATTGTGATAGAAATATATCTTTGTTGTGTATTGATCATAGTGGCCTTCCAATGGAGCTAAAAATATTTTCAGTTTCTTTGCTCTGTAAATTGAAATTAATGTGGATAGTTTTTCTTTTCATGTTGTTGTGTATGTTTGAGCCTTGTTTAAGAAATGCTTTAAATTCCAAGTCATAAAAGTACTCTATGATCTTTTCTTCTAAAATTCTAGATTTTTAAAAAAATATTTCACATAAAATACGTGGAATTTGTATTTAATATGAGGTAAGAATCTACATAGTTAAAATATAATACAAGTATACATGTTTGTCTGTTTCCAGGCTCCCTATTTTAATCTATTTGTCTATTCGTTTTATCTTATGCTAATACTACACAATGTTAGTTCCTTGATCTTTTTCTAATGACCCTAACCTCATCTTCTTTCTCCTTCTCTTCCTCTTTCATTTAAAATAAGCGAACAAACAAACAAACAAACAAAACTTTATTTTTTTAAAGCAGTTTTAGATGAGCAGCAATGCTGAGTTGTGGTAAGATTTTCCATATACCCTCTTCCCTGACACATACACTGCCTCCCCATCTATCAAAATTTTGCCCAGAGTGGTATATATGTTAAAACTAATGAACCTACATTGTCAAATCATAATCACCAAAATCACCACATTACAGTTCACTCATGGTGTTGTACATTCTGTAAGTTTTGTCAAATGATTACAGACATGTATTCATCATTGCAGTATCATACAGAATATTTAACTGCCCTAAAAAATCGTTTGTACTCTCACAATTTTTTCTCTCTCCCCCAACCACCTGGAAATAATTAATCTTTTAACTGTCTCCATAGTTTTGTCTTTTCCAGAATTTCATATAATTGGAATCATACAGTATATACTCTTTTCATATTGTCTTCTTTCTCTCAGTTATATGCATTTAAGTTCCCTCATCTCTTTTCCTGGCTTGATAATTCATTTTTTTTTTTTTAATGAGGAATAAAATGTTATTATCTGGACATACTAGTTTATTTATCTATTCACCTGTCAAAGGACATTTTGGTTGCTTCCAAGTTGGGCAATAAAGAATAAAGCTGCTATAAATATCCATGTGCAAGTTTTTTTTGTGGATCTTTACACTCATTTAAAGAGAGATTGTTAGATGATATAATGAGGG
>NW_011888864.1:2705983-2717801 GCF_000151845.1 Pteropus vampyrus | reverse complement strand
CATCTCATACAACTTTAAATCTTAATTTCTGTCTATTTATTATTATTAAAAGCCAAGCCCTTAGATTGTTAAGACTTACTCGTATCACTAACCAAACACATACACACATGCACATGCGTGTACACATGCACACACATGCAAACCACTGTGGCAACCCCATTATAAACTCATACACTAACCACTCTGTTTTACAGTCTAAGATACTTTTACTTTTCTGGCACTTTAGGTTTCCCTTTTTTCCTTTAGTGTGTTTCTTATTTTCAATCAGTATTTCTTATGTTAGACTCATAACTATTTGAATTGACATATTTTATCATATTGCCAGAACAAACAGGAATCCTCATTAATAGTTTATGACTAATTGCTTAAACATCGTTTCATTTTTGAACCTGCCTTTATTTCTTACATTTTTTTATGGCCTACTGGCAAAACTCCTACTTATACAGGCATCATATTGGATCATGAAACTTGTTAGTAAAAGATAATCGAAGGCATAATTTTATCAAAGTGTTCATGTGATATGATTAGAAGTTTGTCTTTTCTGCTGTTCTCTTCTTTCTCCTTTCCTTTTAAATAGTCTTTTAATATGTCTTTTTTCTTGATTTGTGTTAAATTTTCACAAACAATTCTAAACATCAGTTTTCTTTATACATTATATATACATGTATATAACAAAATCATTTGACTCTTTCCTTACACCATTACACTATGTTACAGTTTAGGTTCTGATGACTATGTGCACATTCTTCGACAAATGTTTGAATAAGATGAAGGAATTGATGACCGCTGGGCCTGGATTACATGCCCACCATGGGTAGGGCGGTAGGAAATATGGTCAACGCCACCTCAACTAAATGAGACAAGGGCCGGACATTCTACAAGAAGAAGAAAGAAAGTAGAACAATTGTAATTATCACAGTATACTAGAGATTCTCTGACTTCTACAGATAGAATAATGTAATGATTTCTCTGAGCTCCCAGAGCACTTTACAAGACTGAAGACTTTATAGTACTGATAATATTGCTCTACTAAATTGTTCATATAGATGTCACTTCTACTCTTCTGTAAGTCCTTCAAAATCAGAAAATGTTTTCAGTTTTATACTTGAAATCCTAGTTTCTGGCTCTTTG
The DNA here is from genome assembly GCF_000151845.1 of Pteropus vampyrus. Classification (NCBI taxonomy): domain Eukaryota; kingdom Metazoa; phylum Chordata; class Mammalia; order Chiroptera; family Pteropodidae; genus Pteropus; species Pteropus vampyrus. Next base: position 2,716,670 of record NW_011888864.1, on the reverse strand, counting down.
TAATCACATAAAAAATGAATACCAAAGGAAGGAAAAAAAAAAAAGAAATAGAGGCAGAAAAGAAAACTATGTCAAGAAAGTTTAAATAATTTTTTAGCATTACAGCAAATTAATGATAGAGTTGGCAGCAGTCCCCAATTTCATAAACCCAGTCAACTAACCATTATTATATGTGTATTCCTGAGTGACAATATAGAAATTTTTACAATTCTGGTGAGAAAAAAAACTAAAAAACAAACAAAAAATAATAATTTACTTTCTCTTTTATTGAATAGTTCATGGAGAGAATTGGTTAAATATGTTTTGTTTCAGAACTTCTAATTTTATCATTTAGTTTTAAATTCCATTTCTTTTCAGTTCTCTCTCTCTCTCCTTTTGTTTTCTTTTTCTCTCTCTCTTTTTTTGCCCCTCTGGTTCAGTGTTATTTTCAGGTTGTTCTGAAAGTAGTTATATGAATATGAGTATTCCTGATCTCAGGTTCTCACGTCATAATATCCAGGGTTAGAGTGAGCGTCTCCTTCAGGAGCTCCTGTAGAAGACAGAATAAGATGAACTTTCAGTCACCAATAAGTATCCCAAAGCACTTCATTGACTGTGACTGCATTCCACTCCAAAAACAAATTATCTTGGCTAAAAAGATGGGCCTTACTGATTGACTTGATTTTAATCGGGACTAACCTGAGCTGTATATGGTGCCAACCCTCTGAAAACCACCTGGCTCAAAATGTGAATGTTTGGAAATCTGGAGGGCTATCAACAAGAAAGAGAGCAGATGAATGCTGGATAGCAAAAACCACACCCCAAAGCACCATTTTTTCTCCAGAATAAATTGCATGCTCTTTGTAGATGATGACTGTGACTTATTCAGTTTATGCCTCGTTGTTATTTATATTTTCTACTGAATAATTATTTGCTGCTGCTACTATTAATTTTCTCATGACAAGTAGAAACTACTTTGTTAGTCTTTTCATTCCGAAGGCATATATTTTTCTCACACACACTTGGTAAGACCACCCATGTGGTTTTGGAATCCCACATAATAAGAGTTCTATGTTTTAATTGTTAGATCAAGTGACATATTTACTTTGTATAAGAAAATATCCCATTAATTAATATTTAGCAATTACTAACACTTGATTTGTATATTATTTTAAAGATCTGAATGTCCAGTTTGTATCATTTTCTTGTTAACTCCATTTCACATGGCACTTTCTATGCTCTTGAATTCTCATTTTCTTTTAAACTAATAAAGTGATTCCATCTGAATTAGAATTCTGGTTTCATGCACTTGATACTCCACACCTCTGAGAAAAGGAAGTAATTAATAAACTTAAAAGTTATTTCTTCCCCTTGCTAGCTGTTGTTGGGCTAGTGTAAACTATGACACTGTTTATGTCAATAAAATATAATCAGCAAAGGGATAATCCACATGCTATTATCCAGACTTAACTCAAAAGGATTCATTTTTATTTGGTAGGTTTGAAAACTTGTCAATGTACCACAGCAGTGAGAGCCACTGAGCTTAACCAGATGTGAGAGTCTGGCTGGACTATCAGCCCCTGAGGAAGCCTTGGACAAGATTTTAAAATCTTTGACCTTACTCTCACCCCCCAACAACAGAAGCAATAATCCTAAGTGTTTTATCTGTTTTTTTTTTTTCTATAGATGTGTATTTTCTATTTTTAATATTATTCTTTCTTTACTTGTTCTATCTGTTTTAATCTTCCTTTCTTGGATCTTGTTGAAAAAAGATAAATTAATTCTTGAAGGAAAGTAAAGTAGGAAGATACACTGTCATCTTGGCAGGTTGAAATAATTCAGAAGTGTGTTATAATACTTTACAGATGTATAAAACTTTGGTTTACAAATCTGTTTTGAACGCATTAGCTCAAATCTCAAAAAGGCTCAGTAGGATAGGAGGTTTAGAAGGTTGAAATAACATGTCCAATATCACACACATGTGGTGGTGTAAGAATGACCAAAGAATTCTAATTTTAGTTCTGATGTCCTTTTCACAGCTGTCTCCCTTTCTGATTTAGTGTTGGCTAGATCTTGTGGAATAGTGTAAAACACAAGCGTATATTCCTTTTTATTTATTTGTTTTTTACTTTCCTCTGATTTATTTTCATGTTTTCTATATTATTGAACTAAAATTCTATATAATTTTTCTGTGTCCCAATAGTTTTGCTCAGTGATTATAATTCTAATTGGCTTTCCCAGTCACATCCCTTACATGCATACCTTTGAGGTCTTCATTTTTGTCATTACAAATCTTGGGGTCATTAGGAAAATACATGGAACAAATTCTGCAGTATCACATGGTATAGCTTCAGAAACAAGTTTCTTTATGAAAACTTAAATAAATAAGGTCAAGAGAATAGAATGCATAAGTCACCCTCCATTTCTCATTTTATTTATAGTATGGAATATCTAGACCATGACACATTGCTAGATATGTCATTTCTATTGCTTTTTGTGCTTAGAAGGTGAGCATGGAAGCAAATTACCAGTCAGAATTTGAAAGAACTATTTGACCAGTTAGCTCTCTAGGTTTGTATGGCAGCTGATTGCATGTATTAACTCAGAAAGCTGGCTTCCAACACCTGAAAACATAAGTTCATGGGAATAGCCTTGGCAAAGGATTGAAATCACTATCCTGTAAGAAGTTGGCTTTGGGTGCTTGTTCTCATGCTGGGAGAAGGTAGAAGCCCCAGTTTCTGTTGGTCTATGGTCCAGGCAACCCAGAATGACTTTTAGACAATCCTGCATCTTTCATCATAATCCAGCAATGGTGTAAATTCATGTATAGTCTTAGGATATTTGCCTTCAATGTAATAATATTAACTTTTGTTCAATACTCAGGGATTAACTCTGTTCTAGGAATGGATATTTTCATTTTTTATTCAATGTTTTCAGAATCTTTAGAGCAATTGATAGAAATTAGTTGGTAATCTAATCTTACTCCAACAACAATTTTGCTAGGATTTAGTTATAATCTTTATCCTTTGTAGTAGAAATGATGGTTTTTGTTTTCTTTTCTTTTTTTTCTGCCCACGAAGATAAATTAATCCATAAGGATTCCAGAATATTTGAGAAAGCGTGATGTTGGCTACATCATCTAACATAAATCAAGGACTTGATTGGGCATTATGGCAGTATTAACCTGAATAGAGAAATGATGATACTTCAAAAATACATTCTTAATTGTAGAGAGACGATTTTGTATAATATTATTGGAAAAGGTGCCCAGGGACATGTAAGTAGTGAGATCAGATGGCCGGGTAATATTATGAATATGTTAAATACCCTTTTTAATGCATTCAGATTAGTTAAATGTCTATAGCTTACGAAAAGAATGAATTTTTACAGGTCTTCATTTACATTTACAAATTCTGCTAGGTCTTTTTCCTTTTCTATTCTAATATAATCTGGCATATGACAAATGTATTCATAAGTTTTCATTTTGGCATTATATATATTCTTTTTGCATTCTGCTGTTCAATTTACATGTTGATCTGCAAGAAGACAATGTGTAACTTTATAATTTGTTAAATATATACATGTTTACTATAAACATCATGAGTACTTAAAAGAACAATAATATATTTTTTATGGTAATATAATAACTCGAGATCTAAATTATAATTTGTTTTATATAAAATTGCAATGATTCTTTTTATTTATACACAGTTTTCCTAAAGGAATGTTTTTGTGCATTACACAAACCACTTTATTTACTTTAAATTATTTTACAAATTATATGCACAAATATACTCCCACTCTCTGTGTCTGTTTTGAAAAGTAATACATATTCAATTAGGGAAAAAATAATCTCAAGGGTAGCCAGGATTCAGACTACCGTATGTGTGTGTGTATGTGTGTGTGTGTACTTTAATTGCTCTGATTTTCCTGAGAAGCTAATAGATAAGCAGCACATATATGGATTCAGAGGCAGAAGAAATCTTAGGCAATGAATATATGTGCAATAGATTATTTAGTTCAAATTATACCTTCCAGATAGAATCAAGGGTAAATTATTAAAGAATACATTATAAATAAACACTGTTATAAAAACAGCTTATATATTACTTAAAAAAATTCATTTAAATGCCAATCTCTACCAAAAAATGGAATTTGTGTTTCACCTCAGAGGTTCCCTCAACTTGAACACATACTTAATTCTAATTTTTGTAAATAATAAAAAATATATATAAAGAATGGAAAAGATGGCTTTCAATTTAGTTATTGTTTACAAAACCTAACAGAGTAGGGACTATGAGAAAAAAATAGTTGGGCCACTGTCTTTGTTTTATAGAGAAATATAGAAAAATATAAAATTACATTTTCTACTTGGGATTGGGGGGAATTGAAAGAGAGATAATAGATATAATATATATCTTATGTATATATGTAAAAAATACATGATCTCTAGTAATGTTGTAGGATTATTATTTATTAAATTATTTTTGTTTAAATAATTATGATTATTTTGATATTCAAATCATATAGTCACAATGTATATTTTGTGAGATATTTCAATAGCATATGACTCAATTTTTTTTTATAAAGCTATCTTTAAATAAGCATAATAAATTGCTATTCATTTCTTATTTCTATTCATTTTAAAAATACATTAGTACATTAATAACACTAATAATCTTATATGAATATGTATATGAATTATATGTTTTGTGACTAAACATGATAACAAACATATTTTAATTGATGCATATGAATTTGCAAGACGTTTCCATTACTATACTAAATCATAATTTATCTGGGCTAAAGAAAGTTTTTTAAAACAAAAGAAGAAAATGTTTTTTTTAAATAATAATGATGTGTCTCTACATGTATTCTGTTCATTTCTATTTGTTAGAATTTTATCTTTATAAAATATTTTTCTAAGTTACTGTAGTTCACGTGAATAGCATAGAAAACCATCTTCATGTACACAATGATGCATGTTCAATATATCTCAAATATTGCTGATGATAAATATGCAGCAGTTACAGAATCACAAAGGCTATCTCACATTTAAATATCCCAGTTTGTTTTTTCATTTTTCCTAAGAGACAATTCTTGCTGAAAGGCTTTAACTACCACCAAATTTTGGATGGCAGTCAAACTAAATTTTCTCTTTATTAACTTGGAGTGATACAGGCTTTCTGATTTCAGCCTGAACATTTCTGCTGCAGCCTTGATATTTACATCCTGTAAGTACTTGTAAACAATTACCATATCCCCTACTTAGTTGTCTGTTAGCCAAGCTAAACAGATTGAGCTCTTTTAATCTTTTCTCATAAATCAATCTCTCCATTCCCTTAATTACTCCTGATGTTCAGTTTTGAACTTACTCCAATATGCTCATCATATTTCTAATACTCAGTTTCCCAAAACCAAAGTGTTTTTTTTAATAGATTCATGTTAAAATTGTGCTTATTCAATTGAAATAACTGCAGCAAAAGATGTTTTTCTACAGTATTCAGTTCTCTATGGTTACACAGAATGAAACATCACCATCAGGACACTTATCATCAAATGTATTCCTTTTTTTATACTTTATGGCCTTGTGCCAAAGCACAGGGCTAGCATATGAGATGTGAAGGGTAATGGTTTTAAGATTACATAAGATGAGTGAGAAGACAAAAAAAAAAAAAAAAGATACTGTTTCGTGATGTACACAGGAAAGTGAGTTCATATTCATATATTAGCTTAGCAATATTCGTAGGCCAAAACTTAGCTATCTTTTTACCATGTCAATTCATATTTAAACCAAAGCTCTACTATTATTTTTGATGTGGTGGTATAAATAAATTCTCTCTTAAAAATTAGGAACTACTATTTAATATTTAGACTAAAATCTTGTGAATTTATCACAAATATTTAGTATTATAAAATGGAAGGAGAAAAAAAGTCAAACTTGGTTGTCATCTGTAACAGAGCAGCCAGTGTATTGGGGTCCTCCACGATCTCACTCAGTCCCCTTAGTAGCCCTAGAGAAGAGAAGTTGACCAACAGGAAGACCAGAATAAGGGTACAGAGCAAGCAATTCACTGGGCTGGGATGGAAACTTGCCTCCAAGTACAGAGGAGTAATTAAAATATTTTCCTGAATTATTTTACAAGCTTAGCTATTTCATAATGTTTTGTTCTTTATCATTAAACTGCTTTAGAAATGTTTTAAAGTCCTGAAAGAAAGAAGATTAAATTTATCTATAATTCAGTAACATAACATGGGAATCCAAATATATGAGAGATGAAAAGGGGAGGGATATGTGGCAATAAAATACACACAATTTCATAAAACATGGGAGCCATTTAGATGTATCAATAACTCCACTAATTATTCAATAAGTTTGAAGAGGTCACCTTTCTACATTCTCACTCATCTCTTTTGATTCTTCATATTTTACTGAAGCTTTATAGCTTTTCAAAAATTTTTCAGAGATTTTTGATCATTTACTCAATTAATATTTATAGAAAGCGTAAGAGATATCCCAAGGGCTTGATATAACTAGAAATTCAAGCTAGAAAACAGACAACTGTAACAGAGGGTAATAATTGCCTCATCTTGAAGGCAGTTATGGGAGCACACGGCTGATGGTTTTTCTCAGTATGAGGTTTTAAGAATCATAGGGCACATTTCTCTATTTTCAGTTCCTTACTCTTCTTTACTGATTCTTGATACCTTAGTTTTGATTCTATCAGAAGCAGAACTCAAGACAAGGATTCAGATGGAAGTAGTTGATTTCAGAGGTATCCCAGGAAACACTAGTAGTGAAGTTGAGAAGTGAGACAGGGAAGGAAAAGAAGTAAAAACTAAGTTTGTTTTAAGCAAACCTTTATCAGAGGAGCTAACAAAATTCTTTAATCTTGCTAGGAATTTAAAAGTGAGTTGAAAACAGCAAAACATGCACTTCAGACTTATTTCCCTCTCCTCCACCTACTTGCTCTATTCCAAACATGCATTCCCCACTATACGTTTTCTCTACCCTGTCACCTATTCTTTAAAAAGTTGGTCAGTCCCTTTAAACAAACAATCCTTATATCAGAAAGAATAGTGACACAAGCTATACCTTCTGTTACAGTGGTGAATATTCATCATCTCTCTTTCCTGCCGCCCCCTCCAGCTCTTTAGCTCATCCAGGTCCCTTGTGTTTATTCTTTGTGAAGCTAAGAACATAAATGTACAGTGCTATCTGTTCCAAGTGAATGGAAACTGCTTTCGATTCTCTCTCCTGATAAAAGGTAGAAGGAATACATTTACCCAATCAATAGTACATAGTAAGTGTTGATCCAGCCAAGAGAGCACATCTCACCAGTAGTTGCTATGTGGGCTACCACTTTGTTCAATTTACAGTTGTTCACTGGTATCTGACATCATCTGTCTGATATCACTAGGGACCAGGCCAGTGAATTAAACAGGGATGTGATGGAGATCACCACCTGTGAGCACTGTAAGTCTTTGAGTGGCTGTTAATCTCTACTATTGCATTTAGGATTAAGTATTGATTCTGATTTATTGCCTTGGCGAGGGATAGAATTGGAGAGAGTTCCAGTTTCAGGGTCTTTTATTTGCCTTTCCCTGTCATTATGACTCTCATTTCACAGGTACAGAAACTAATATGAGTAAGGACTTTTCCAGATACTAAGTGTATTTATTTTAATCATCAGTCAAAGCTCAAGATTACATCTCATGGGATGAGTTCTGAAGACTCAGTAGACAATCTGATATGAATCTGGCTACAATTCCATTTATTAGTTGGCTTTCATATCCACCCCCTCTAACCAGAACCATGATGTAATTGTCAGGATCCCATATCCAATAGTCAAGATAGTTTCTTCTCTGTAGTGTACTTTCCCTAGTAAAAAGCTGCAGGAACGAATGGAGAAATTACTACTGTGCATAATGTGCTTTCTGTGGCAAGGCTTAAAAAGAACAGTCTCCTCTTCTCATTCATAGGTTCTGAATCTGAGAATTATTACAGGTCTGAAAATTGGTTGAAGAATCATATATTTTTTCATTGTGCTGGTAGACATTAGTCTCAGTCCACAGGTTTGTTAGGGTCCATAAATCAAGAAATGTCTTGTTTGTCTATTTACCTTGCTTCTAGATTTGCCATGATCCATTCACCATCACCACAGACTATGTCGGGCCATGGGTTCCTTTGCCATTCTGGCCTTGTTTACTCATTTGACAGTTATGCCAACATTGTCCTTGATGGTTCAGTGGAGCCGCTATGTCAAGCATCACCTTAAACACTGGGAAAAACAGTTCCACAGTAATATCTTTTATTTTCTAGCCTGGCCAATAAAGGAGAAACACCACTGAATTTCTCAGTGGAACCAGTGTCCTCCATCCTACATACTCCTTATTGTTTTAGTAAACAGATTGTTCTAAGGGCCGTTCCAAGCAATATAATCATCTAGTAAGTTCCATATTTTACTTAATAAATTTATTATGCAATTCTTACCTGTTATAGACTGAATGTCTGTGCCCTCTCCAAATGCATATCTTGAAATCTTACCCCTAATGTAAAGGTAGGTGATTAGGGTTAAATAAGGTCATGAGGTCAGAGCCCTCATGAATGGGATTAGTGTTTTTGTAAAAGTTATGAAAGAGCTTTCTTCATTTTTCTGTTCTAAGCCATGTAAGTATTCACAAGTCACAACCTGGAAGAGGGTTCTCACTAGCACTTGACAGTGCTGGCACCCTGACCTCAAACTTCTAGCTTCCAGAACCATGGAAAATAAATTTATTTTGCTTATAAACAACCCAATTTATGGTATTTTGTATTATCAGTCCAAAATGACTAAGACACTACACCCTGAACCCTTTCAGTTCCTCCCACAGTACTCTTCCAAGACAGTTAAAGCATCAGTCCCTTAATTTTTCAAGCTTCGATGACCGATTTCTGTTGCATATTAGGGTCAGTTTCAGGTGTCTTCACCAGGCCTTTAAAGATAAAGTGTAAGAGAGAGCCCACGAATCAATGTGCTCTCTCTGCTTTGTTTTATTTAGGTCCACTCTCTGTTACAACTTGAAACCTAAAGCTCTATTGACAACATATTATTAGCTAGGTCTGACAGTCTTTGGTGAAAGACCCCTTTCTGTCTGAAGCTGTTATAGTACTTCCTTCCCTCTTGATCCTGTTATAATACTTCTCTCTTGATCTTTGCTGTGACTTCAAACTAGTTATTTGTGTAGAAGCAATGAGTGAAGTTGGGTGTAGGTGTTAGAAAGGAAAACATCATTCCTTGGGGCCTTTATAAGATCTCCATGCAAGGAAAGTTGCTATTTTCTAGCAAATGGTATTGGATCACTTCTCTATCAGAAAGTTTTGGAAATCTGGGGGTTCAAGATCCTCAAGCATATTCACCCTGATGTCTCAACTCAGACCCACTCAATGTCCCAGTATCTGCTCAGGATGTGGACTTCTATTTCCTTATAGAAGAATTTCTGCCCTTCTCAATTCAGGCTTCTCTTTTTAATTCTGTTACTTTACTTTCACAAACAAACCCTGGGATGGTTTCTTCAGCACTATCCACCCTTTAACTTAGAAGATAAAGTTCTCTTTAAATATTGCCAGGGAAACTTCTGTTTTTCACCTTGTGCCCTAAGGTGATATGTAGATGGAGTTTGTAATTTTTTTTTTTCTAGTGCATTTATTTCTCTTAACTGCCACCAAATTACGCCACAGTCCTTGGAAATGCCACTGTTTCCAAGGGTCAATGTTAGAGATATTTCATAACCCAGTCGATCACCTCCCAATTCATCTTCCTTGTGTTTTTAGTAGCTGTGCTGGTTAAGCATGCCAGTGATCTCACAGCCTCCTCTTAACATCAGCAAAGGCGTGCTTATTGACAACCATGGGCAAATGGCCTAATTCTTGAGTCTCATTCTGAGGATCAATTTCCTGTAGCTTTTAATGGTATCAATTTTTTTTTAAATAAATTATCCCTAAGACAAAATCTGAGGCAGCAATTCCAGTGCAACTAGTTTATTTTGAAGTTAATTTAAAACATAAATAGTAAGGAAGTGGGAAAATGAGACATTGGGGGAAAAGGTCATTTTAAAAGTTTGCTATCAAGTACTTTGCAATTGAGGGTAACAGGAGCTTTATACCACTAAAGAACTCTTGGATGGCAGAGTTAATCTGCATCCAAAAGTATTCCATTGACAGGGCAAGAGAGCTGAAGAATGCATATATTAATTCCCACTAATCTTTTGTTAAAGGCTGTTTCTGAGGAACGTTAATTCTCTGCGGACTTCACAGACCAAAGAAAGCCTTCAGGTGAAGACAAGGAGATGCTGGCATCTGGAAGCTGGGCCAAGGCACACAGAGTCATAAGAATAAAGATATCTGATTGGACACTGACACTGTTGGCTAAAGTTGGGTAAAAGGCCACTTAAAAAGAAAAAGTAGCATTTTCTAAAATTATAACCTTAAAATTACAGGCTTTGTCTTCAAGAATTTTGTTATTATATGAAATAAAATATATAAGATATACATACACACACGTGTGTTTTTATCCATTCTTTTCTTACTGCTGTTAAAATTTCATTTCAATGGACCCTTCTAATCATAATACAAACTCTTATATCTCTATTTTCATTTTCCTTGTACCTATTATGAAAAGAACTTTGATTTAGAAAATGTCTGCAACTTATCAAAAGGCTAATATGA
>NW_011888864.1:2692619-2705933 GCF_000151845.1 Pteropus vampyrus | reverse complement strand
GGATTTCTGCCCTTCTCAATTCAGGCTCCTCTTTTTAATTCTGTTACTTTACTTTCACAAACCAACCCTGGGATGGTTTCTTCAGCACTATCCACCCTTTAACTTAGAAGATAAAGTTCTCTTTAAATATTGCCAGGGAAACTTCTGTTTTTCACCTTGTGCCCTAAGGTGATATGTAGATGGAGTTTGTAATTTTTTTTTTTCCAGTGCATTCATTTCTCTTAACTGCCACCAAATTACGCCACAGTCCTTGGAAATGCCACTGTTTCCAAGGGTCAATGTTAGAGATATTTCATAACCCAGTCGATCACCTCCCAATTCATCTTCCTTGTGTTTTTAGTAGCTGTGCTGGTTAAGCATGCCAGTGATCTCACAGCCTCCTCTTAACATCAGCAAAGGCGTGCTTATTGACAACCATGGGCAAATGGCCTAATTCTTGAGTCTCATTCTGAGGATCAATTTCCTGTAGCTTTTAATGGTATCAATTTTTTTTTAAATAAATTATCCCTAAGACAAAATCTGAGGCAGCAATTCCAGTGCAACTAGTTTATTTTGAAGTTAATTTAAAACATAAATAGTAAGGAAGTGGGAAAATGAGACATTGGGGGAAAAGGTCATTTTAAAAGTTTGCTATCAAGTACTTTGCAATTGAGGGTAACAGGAGCTTTATACCACTAAAGAACTCTTGGATGGCAGAGTTAATCTGCATCCAAAAGTATTCCATTGACAGGGCAAGAGAGCTGAAGAATGCATATATTAATTCCCACTAATCTTTTGTTAAAGGCTGTTTCTGAGGAACGTTAATTCTCTGCGGACTTCACAGACCAAAGAAAGCCTTCAGGTGAAGACAAGGAGATGCTGGCATCTGGAAGCTGGGCCAAGGCACACAGAGTCATAAGAATAAAGATATCTGATTGGAACTGACACTGTTGGCTAAAGTTGGGTAAAAGGCCACTTAAAAAGAAAAAGTAGCATTTTCTAAAATTATAACCTTAAAATTATAGGCTTTGTCTTCAAGAATTTTGTTATTATATGAAATAAAATATATAAGTTATACATACACACACGTGTGTTTTTATCCATTCTTTTCTTACTGCTGTTAAAATTTCATTTCAATGGACCCTTCTAATCATAATACAAACTCTTATATCTCTATTTTCATTTTCCTTGTACCTATTATGAAAAGAACTTTGATTTAGAAAATGTCTGCAACTTATCAAAAGGCTAATATGAAGTATAACTATAATATGCTATAACATCGAAAATAATAACAATAACAATTTTTATTGGTAGGTAGAAAGATGTAACCAAAATGAGAAGGTTAATGAAGCCAGATGAACGGAAAAGTGAAAACTGGAGAAGTAAGACTAATGATTGGCATACATAAATCTGTGCCTGGTTGACTAGAAAACACATGGAGATGTGCTAGCTTATATATAAATGCATATAATGGTTTTGTGGCAATAGTACAATTTATTATTGTTGGAAAAGAGAAACAGCTATTTTAAGTTGGTAGTAATGGTGGAGAAAATTGATATTATATAATGGTACACACACTCCACACATAATTTTGTTCAAAACGAAAAAAGGTTAAATATTCACTCCAAAATGAAAAGCAGCTCTTTGTTGCTAAGGTATTTTAAAATATATTTGAAGGGATATATTTAAAATATTTGGGGGAATGACTGAGTATATGTTTCTGAAACTTTTATCTATCTATCTATCTATCAACCAACCAACCAACCAACCAACCAACCAACCATCTATCAACATAACCATAACAACCATCATCATCATCATCATCTTTCTATTTATCTGTCATCTATCTATCTATTTAGTCACTTATATAAATCAAACATAAATACATACAATTATTGACAAAGTTTCTTCCTGATGTTACCTTTTATTCCTGGAAACCTATTAGGAAAGTAAGAAATTTCAAAGGACTTGGAGATCCTAGGGTTGAGTGTAGTTGACAATTAAGGGACTACGACTGGAATTCCTGGTCCTATTGTCCAAAAGACTTGGAAATTTGAATTAAGTGCCTCCATTTTTCTTCTCCAAAACTGCCCTCCTATGTCCTCCTATGACTCTGCACAAGTAAGATGATTATCAGACAATAATCACTTACAATAGCTTGAAATTTCAGAAAGCTGAATCACATTTGAAAAACAATTTAAGATAGTCAAAATATATTATGTGTACATTTGAATAGATGCAGAAAAAATATTGACAGCATTTAATATCTTTTCTGTTGAAAATACTCAGAAAACTAGGAATGATAAAACTGTTGGGAAACTTCTTCAAACTATTAAAATTTATCAAAAAACAGAAACAAAACTTAAAGTTAGTATCATTTAAATTGTTGACATATTGAACTTTTTCCTCAGAATGGTGATATGGCCAGAACATAGTCTCCTACTCTTTTTGTTTAACATTGTACTGCTATTTCTATTCATTACAATAAGGCACTGAAAAGAAAAAAAAAAAAATACATAAAGATTTGAAAGCAAGAAGTATTTTTCCAAAGTAGAATGTTATATAAATGTGTACATAAAAAATCCCAAGAAGTTTACAGAAAATAAGACAAAAATCTAGAATTAAAATGTTATTTCAGGAGTACGACAAGATGCAAATTCTATATGCAAAATTTGATTGCGTTGCCATGCTGACAATGAACTATATTAAAATTAAACCATTAAACACTCTGGGGTAAATTTAACAAATAATTTGTAAGACTTCTAAAAGCCACAAAATATTTCTTAGAGAAATAAAATAAAATCTAATTTAATGGGAAGACATAACATGTTCACAGATGGTAATACTTATTTTGTTAAGATGTCAATTCTCCCTAAATTGATCTATGTATTCAATACAAATTAAATCAGAGCCTTAATTTGTATACCAAAAATTATAGTTAGTTTTGCTAAAAAGTTAGGCAGATCAATGAAATAGAATGGAGAGTTAAAAAATACACCCATGCATATTTGGTCAGTGATTTCCCCCCCCCCCAAGCCTTATGGAGGTATAATGAACAAATAAAATTTTAATATCTTTAAAGTGTGCAACATGATGATTTATGATGTACATATTGTGAACTCCTTTTTCAAGTCAATTAACATATCCACCACTTCATATATTTACCTTTTTTTTTTTTTTTTTTTTTTGGTGATGGTCAAATGATTTCTGACAAGAATTACAAAGTTCAATGAGGAAAAAGGAATTTTACTCAACAAAAGGTGTTAGAACAATTAGATGATTATCTGAAGACAGAAATCATCATCCATACTGCCCCCATACCTAAACTTATCTTAAAGTAGATTATTGATATAAAGTTAAGAGCTAAAACAATAAGAGTATCTAGGTGAATAAAACAGAATGTCTTCATGAACTTTTATAGAAGAAAGAAAATTTCACAGAAATCAAGCTAATGATTCGCATATATGGAACTACCCACAAAAGAGAAAATAAAAAAGTAAAATTTAAATTTAATCAAAAGCAGAATTTTTAATTTAATCAAAATCAGAATTCTTTTCATCAAAGATCATTGATAAGAAACTGAATAGAAAAGCTAGGTAGCTTAGTATAATTAATAATATTTCACTTTTCCCCACAACATAGGAGTATATATGAAGCTATTCAATTCAGTTTATGGAAGAACAACTAATACGTTAAAATTGTTAGAAGATATAATAAGAACAAATTATTATTCTGTCATACTTATAAACATGCATTTAAATTTTACATACTGCCATCGTTAGTGTTTTTAAAATATAGCGTAATTTAGTACATTTTATTGCAGCAATACAAAGAGTTACACATTAGACTATCTATCACTGTAATTGATTTTCTTTTACCAGGCTTGACACAAAGTATTTCATAAATATTTATTGATTATATTGAAAATAGAGATTAAATTTATTACTTCTTCATGATAATCCTCTGAGCAATGGAGTGAAACATACAATTACATAACAGTTCACTACCAGAAACGGTAAATAGTTTATTCTAGATGGCATTCCAATAACATTTTATATATAAAAAACAAACATGTCTACTACTGCAAGTGTTAATAATCATTGCTTTACCAGAACTATTTTAATACATAAAATAAATGAAGAAAATATATAATTATTGTGTAGTATTTTTAGTATTATAAAGGCATAGACAGAAAATTTAAATTCCCTGAATCTAAGATTATCAATGATCAAATTCTTAGAATAAAAATTGAAATAAAATAATAGTTTGTTCAAAACTACCCTATAAACTAGAGCCATAATCAATGGAAAATGAAGTAAGCAATGCACTGATTTGCAGCAGTAAGAAAAAAAATAAGGAAAATAGAAATAATTCTAACAAAGAATGTTCAAGAACAATATAAATCAATTAAAAATCAATAAAACTTTAATAAAAGACATTAAGGAAGACCCGTATAATCAGAAACTATAGTATATTAATTGTAGAAGTGAAAATTCTCTTTAAGTCAAGCTATGAATTCAATTTAAAACCAAACTAAAAACTTATTTCTTTTCATAAATTTGAAGTGCTGGTTTTATAGAATAGTAATATGCAAAAAATTAGATAACTTTTAAAAATAACAAGGAAGTACATGACTTAGGAGAAAGCAAAACATACTATAATGAGTAATTAAAGAATTATTATTTTGTGTACTAGATTAATGAAAGGAAATATAGATCCTATCTATGCAAGACTCACAAAAATAATAGAATTTGTTACATGCCAAGGTTGAATTTTCAAATCATAGTAAAAGAATAAATTAATCAGTAGTCATTAGTCATCAATTATTCACATAAATTGAAGTTACTAAGTAAATAAATGATTGACATAAAAAACATTTATTTTAAAAATATTTCTCACCCTATCGACATATTTAAATATGGTAGTAATTTTCTTTAATTTTATTTATCTAAAATTCTCTTACTTTAGTTTTGAGAACAGATTCCTCTCTCACTGATTTTCCTCAATTCTCTACTTATTTCAGGATTTTTAAATTAAAATGTTAATTTAATAGGTTTTTGCCTACTATTTAAGCACCCACCATTTTCCACAAACATGAAATTTCTCTTTTTCTTTTTTTTTAAAAATTTTACTGCTCTGCTCTCCAAATTTCTTAATTACTAAGAAAATGTCTGTCTTTGTTGGATGCAGTATGTCTGTGTTTTGCCTAATGGATTTTAACATAACATTTTTCTTAGTATTGCCGAGGATAATTATGTGTGGTTTTGTTCCATTTGGCTCCATTTGAAGCTTTAGTTTATTTTCTGTGAAAATTTTAAGACCATTACTTAGCTCGATTTCTGTGAAATTTAAAAAAAAATACAAAAAAGTTTCTTTTAATTTAAAATAATAGCATTTGTATTTAGAATAGAGACAGCATAGGAAAGAAAACACTGCTTTCTCATCTTCTTACTATCTATACATTTTTTTCTCAATGTCAGATAAAACTGTAATCGTTACTTTTTAATAAAGTATTTCTTTTCTGTTGTTTTGTTTTTTAAATACCATTTTCCCCAACTGTTTATAAGGCTATTTTAATTTGTTAATAATGTACATGGTAAACAAAAGATTCATATATATATCTATTAAGTTAAGATCAATCTCAATAAGATAGAAGTGACATTTATTAATTTAAAAATATTTTAATGTTGTTTAATATACAATAAAGACTTTGAAGTTCAAAGATGCAATGTATTAATATACTCAAATTCAAATTAATCTCAAGGCATGTATTTTCAAGAATTAAGGACCAAAGTACATTGATCTAGGCTTGTTGGATGAAAAAACTTATTTTTCTCCCTGTGGTCTTCTTTTTATTTCTACCTAATATATAAACTCTTCCTTTTGCCAATAAAATATCATTTAGAGAGATTCCACAGGAATTACATGTGTTAATGTTAAATTACCTAGAAAACAGTAAAAACTTAATATTGTGGAATAAGACTATCTGAGATATTACTACCATAGTGAAAATAATTTGAGTGTGTTTGCGTTGTGCACGTGTGTGTGCACACTCATGCTTGCAAGCATGTGTATGTAGCTCATGATTTACTTTAAAAAATTTGAAGAATTCTAAAGCATTTTTAGCATTAAGTACCTTAATTATTAGAATAAATTCGAGCATTCCAAGATGATGACTCTTATCCTAGTAATTCATAGTGGAAAGAGCACAAACTTTAGTGACTTATTTGAATGGAATCAAATTCTTGTTGCACAGTATACCAATTGTTTGGCTTTGAACATATGATATAATCCCTTCATGCTTCAGATTCCATATTTATTTATAAAATGAGAAAAACATATTAAGTACAGCATAGAAAAGAAGGACCCCGGTAAATGATATTTTCCCATTTACTTCTCAACTTTCAACTTTTACAGAATAAGCAAGTGTTAATTGGTTGGTTAAAATCTTAATTTCACTCATTTTTGATTTCTATAAATACTCAGATTCTCCCTGATGCTTAAATTACTAGGTAAACAAAAAGAAAGGGTCATTCAACCTACATTTTTTGCTCCTTTAAGAGTATACTTACCAGTTGTAATCTATTTATAAAGATGTTATTCATCTATTGTAAATCAAGCTTGTAATTTGTCACTCTCAACTGTACAATATAAGGATAATGAGAGATTATATGAATTTTCTTCTTACATTGAGAAGGAAAGATTTTATGGTTTGTTTGAGTTCACATAGATGATACTGATAGATCTTGAGTAGAACCCAGCTACCTTACACTATAGTTCAAATATGTGCACCTGCCACAAGAGCTGTTGGGGCTTTCTGTCCATCTTCTTGGATCTGTGGCCACCATAGCTGTGGAATGAGCTAATTACACATAAGTCTCATTTTATCAACAAGTATTAGATCCTTAGCATTAGAGAGGTGTTAGAAAACTTGCAGAATGATACAGTCTCTGCATTTACACATAAAGGTCTGGAGTCATAGATAAATTAAATGATTTGCCAAAGATCACACAGCACACTCATGTGTAAAACTCCTGCATGCTAATTACTGCTTTTTTTCTGTTATATCATACCAAAGAGTTTTCATTCTTTTTATACTCTTATAATACATGCTTCAGGACACATATTAGCACTAATGAATCTTCTTAGAGTATGGAAAAGTTGAACCGTCTTAACTTTGCTCTAATCTATGGCTTAACTAGGCACTAGAATTCTCTCTTGCTCTTTAAAATATATTTTACATGATATATATTTTATACAAAAGCACAAAGCAAATGCTCAATAAAAATGGCTGGTAAACTCAATTTTGAAATCAGCTACAAGTCATATTCTTATATAATAACCAAATACTTCCAAAAATTCCCTCAAAAATTTCCATGCACTGGCTGTTAGTTGTACTGACTAGCTCACACCAAAAGTGCCATTGGCAAGAATTTGGAAGTCTGTTATATAAGGAGTGTTTTAATATTTGTTGTAATAGTATTGACACACAGCGACACACTTGTAGAATATTACTAGCTTTAGGCTTTCTCGAAACCTGAACAAACTCAATTCCCAAACTCCCATAGCAATTTTTAAGCAGAAAGGGAGAAGGCAGACCTGGAGCCAAATGTAGTAATGATTCCATACTAGGTGGAAATCGGAATTGAATATGGTAGAGGTCAAACACAATTTAATAGTTGTGGCACAATGTGCTGACTGTTGTTGCTTTGACATGCTGGGATGGAAGACAAGCAAGACCATCATAGTAGAAAAGTGCTATTGTTATGATGCAGTCCAAACTCAGAGACAGAAAATTATACCATAGCAATCTTAATAATAAAAATACACAATATTTATTAATCACTACTGTGGGCCTTTTATTGAGATAAATATTTTACATGTGCATTTCATTTACTCTTTGGATGAAGTCTATTAGTTAATACTATTAATTTCTCCATTCTTACCCAAGATAATACAACTATAAATAGACAGATCTGGGATTAAAAATATTTATATCTTTATAGTCATTAGTTAATACAATGTGGTGTCTTTTATATAAAATCCTAGGAATCATTTCTTGCTGATTTAAATATAGGAGAGAGAATAAAAATATAAATAATAAACACCATAAAAAATACTACTTATTAGCCACTTGAGACTTGCCTACATTTTGAAATGCTTGAAGTTACCAAGTTTGTCATAACTGAACTGTTTTCTTTCTCCTTGGGTGGATCTTAGAAAACTCATTAACGCATTTATTTTATGGAAATATTCTGAGCTATAAGAAAAACTGATTGATTTATCACATATTTATATAATCTAGCAGAAGTGTTTAAAATAATTTTAATTATTTAAAATTATTCTGCATTTTCTGATTTCATTAATGTGGTTTTATTACATTTTTAAGAGCTAGTAAATGGCAAATTTAAAGTGAGAGAAATTAAGGTGAATATTTAACTTTTAGAGATATTTAATACATAGGGAAACAGTTGCTAGTTCCACTGAGGTTTTAGAAATCCTGATGGGCCCTCAGTCCTGTAGTTCTTTTTATTTTCTTTTTTAATATTCAAGAGTTTTGATGGATTTAGGAGACCAATAAAATTTGTTTCTCTCTAAGCCTTGTAACCTCTTACTTTTTATTGTGTGGTGCAGCACACATGCTTTTCACATAGAGGGCAGCTTTATCCCTCTGAATTGCAGATTCTCTGCCACTTGTACAGCCTCTCCCCAGACAGACAAAACTGAGCAGAGTCCAAAACATTATAATAACATTTGTCTCCTATGTTGATGAGGGCCAACACATATTAATTTGTCATTTGCTGCATATTTATCAACCAGATTGCAGACTATTTCCAGACTGAGGCAGTTAAAAGCCTTTATTAAAAATGATGCTTTTGAAATCTAATTTATTTTAGCATGCATTTATTTTTATTTAATAGTTTTTTATGTCTTGCAAGCTAACAATGTTTCAATGTGTCAAACAGAAATGTTAGAATTTACAAATCTATTATTTTTTAAATAATTTATTTGGGTGCAATGTTATTTTTTATCTTAATTTTGCTATTTCAGCTCTGACTATTTTAAAGGAAACTACCAGTGGTACTGGTACACTGTGGCTGATGGTTTCCATGACAATCATCATTTTAAGGAATTATGCCTAAGACCTTTATAGTGGGATATTATCAGGCAAATAGAATGCACAATTGAATAAAAAGTAAGTAGCCAAATAAATATTTGAACAGAGATTTTCATATCCCACACAAAGAAGCAAAAGGTTAACTGTAAAGTTTGTGTTTACATATGTGGTTAGGCTAAAATCTAGAATAATGTAAGTTCCTGGATTGTTGAAAAAGATATAAAGGATTTTTTTAAGGTTACATGTGAGTTGCAAAACATAATATTGACTCAATTTATCCATGGACCTTAAAATCTGTTTGCAGGAAAATCTTTGTTGGAAAAAATGTGTATAAAAAAAGTCACATTAAAAATGTAAAGAGATATATGTTTGACAATTTTTTTACAATCAAACTAAATTAAAGCATCGTATAGGTTGCTGAAGCATGTTGCCCACGTACTTTTATTGTGACATGAATATCCTTTAACATTGTTTTTTAATTCTCTCAGTATAGGTTTTTACCTTCCTAAGTTCTAAATATAGCTTAAAATAAATTTATATTTTAAGTATCATGTTTATTGAACCCTTTTTTAACTTTAAGCCATGGTTCCAGATTCTATAAGATATAAAGATTTAGAGATATAGTATTTCCCTACTATGAGCTTAAAATATAGTGAAGTAATAATACAAAAATAAATAGCTGTGATGGTATAAACATTCCAAATTGATGACACAAATAATAAGCAGTATAGGAATTCAGATGAATTTATCAAGCAGAATCTTCATGGTAAAGGTTAGATAGAATAAAAAAGATTTTTCACTTGCATCTCAAGAACTGAACCTGATCCTGATTCTGCTACTTATTATCATTTCGTCATTTGCAAAGTTCTTTTTTTTGTTTCCTCTAAGCTTTGATTTTTATTGAGAGAGTGACTGCATAAATTTTTAGGGTTGTCACAATAAAGTACCACAGACTAGGTGGTTTAACTAACAAAAATTTATTTATTTTTTTCACAAATTAGAGGCCAGAATTTTCAAGATCAAGATATCAGCAGGATTATTTTTTCTGAGACTTATTGTCTTGAAGATAATGATGTCCTCCTCCATGTCTTCACATGGTCTTTCCTCTGTGTATTCTATGTCCAAATATCTTCTTCTTATAAAGACACTATTCATTGGATAAGAACCCTAAAAATGGGGCAGGGATTGCATTCTAATTAGAGAGAATGTTATGATCAATGAATGACAAATAGAGGCACTTTCTTTCATGCTTTATTTATTTTCATTTACTTTTTATTATAATTATTTGGGTGACATTGTTTAATAAAATAAAACAGATTTCAAGTGTACAATTTAATAATATGTCATATGTATATTGCGTTGTGTGTTTACAACCCAAAGTTAAATTTCCTTCCACCACCAAATAATCGATGCCTCCTTACCGATATCTACCTCTTCCCTCCTCCACTTTCCTCTGGTAACCACTAATCCACTGTCTGTGTTCATGAGTCTCTGTTTGTTTGTCATGTTGATTTGTTACTTTTAGTTTCCCACATATGAGTGAAAGCATATGGTTCTCAGTTTTTCCTGTTTGATTTATTTTGCTTAGCATGATAATCTCAAGATCTAGCCATGTTGTCACAAATGGTAGCATTTCATCTTTTCTTATGGCTGAGTACTTACTATTCCATTGTATGCATGTACCACATCTTTATCCAATCATCCATCAGTGGACACTGGTTGTTTCCATGTCTTGGCCACTGTGAACAATGCTGCTATGAACATCAGGGTACATGTATCTTTGCAGATAAATATTTTCAAGTTTTTTGGGTAAATATCCATAAGAGGGATTGCTAGGTCATATGGTAACTCTACTCTAGGTTTTTCAAGGAAAGGTCATACTGTTTTCCATAGCAGCTATAACAATTTACTTTACTACCAGCATTGTATGAGAGTTCTTTCTCCCCACAACCTCTCCAACACTTGTCATTATCTGTCCTATTGTTGATAGCCATTTTAACAGGTGTGAGATGGTATCTCATTGTGATTTTTGATTTGCATTTCCCTAATAGTGAAGTTGAGCATCTTTCCATATGTCTGTTAGCCATTTGTATGTTTTCTTGGGAGATGTGTCTGTTCAGGTCTTCTGCCCATTTGTTAATTGGATCATTTGTTTCTTTTATTGTTAAGTTGTATGAGTTCTTTATATATTTTGGAAATTAGGCCATAATCAGAGGCATTGTTTGCAAATATATTCTCCCATTCAGATAATTGCCTCTTTGCCATGTTGATTGTTTCTTTTGATATGCAGAAGATTTTTAGTTTGATATAGTCCCATTCACTTATTTTTGCTTTTACTTCCCTCACCTTTGAGGTCAAATTCATAAAATTCTCTCTGAATCGAAGGTCCATTAGCTTAGTATCTATGTTTTCTTCTATGCAATTTATCGTTTCAGGTCATATTCATAAGATACTTTAAATGGACTAAATCTAATGTAGAGGTGAAAAATATGGAAGCAGGGGGCCTGAGTTCATTTCCCAACTCTCATATTTTAGCCATGAAGCAATTTCTGTTATCGAACCTCTTGGTACCTCAAGTTCTTCCACAGCAAATTTTTTCTTAATAGTACTTTATAAGTACCATTGTATAATACCTTATATGTATTTATCATCAAAATTAAAATATAAATTATGAGTCGAATAATTTGCACATTGTCTGTTGTCTTATAAAAGCCTAATTAATATTCAATAATATTAAGAGACTTTAAAAAGCATTAATGGTTATAGATTAAATACTGTTTTTTGTTTTATTGTTGTCTTCATGTATTTCTGGTTCCTGATACAGCCCAAGTTAATATTCGTATAAACCAAAAAACTTATAATGAAAACTATAAAGATGAAAAACTAGCTTAGAAAAGTTTGTTAGCTACTCAGAAACCTAGCAGTAGTTTGGCAACAGTACTTGATTGGATTTTCTGTTTTCAATAACTTTGACAGTTTATAGTTCAGAACTGCAAGGGCAATTTTTAGATTAGGTTATGCAAAATGTTTTCCCAGAAATGTGTGGTCATTTTGAGAAAAACTCTCTTAGCCATGCTGTCCTGTCTCATCTCACTAAGAACCCACATCAGTACTCACAGCGAGTAAGTGCTTACTTAGACTTACAAAGAGTTTCGGTTTAAATCTAGGCTCACCTGGAAATCCAATAGAATTATTGACAAAATTCAAGCTCAAGGTCAGTCTCTTCACCTAGGGAAATTTTAGAATTTATCTATGATCACTTTTTAGCATTAGAAATAATTTTTTTTTTTTTAAATAGATCTTTAACCGAAAGACCAGGTAGAAAGTAACTTCAAAACAGCACAGCAGAACATCATTTTCCTGGGTACTTACCAGAAAACCAGTCAGGACTTTGATATCTTTCTAAGTCAAAATATCAACACTATGAATTGCATTGAGAAATGGAGAGGCAGTCAGAGTGGCTGGACAGCACAGCTTCCCAAATCCCATTATTTCAAGTATATTGCCCCTGTTGCATAACATCTGGGGTTTCTGGGTGTCACTCGACATTAATATCCCAGAGCAGATTGTTATAATTTCTCATTGTTATAAGTTCTCATTTAAGGTCCAAATTTCAGATAATCCGAATAAGCAATGATGATATATCTAGAGGTCATATAATTTAATAAAATATTATTTATAACATATGGAAATATTTGAAGACAAACCTACATAAATTCCCCAGACTTTATATTGTAGTGTGAAATATGGTAATTTAGATAATTTCTACTTACTAAATTAAAAGCGTCCAAATTGTTAACTAAGTTTATTAACTTTTGTGGGTTCTCAATGTAACAGTTGATTTTAATATTGTAATTCTTACTTTATTCTTCCTTCACTAACAATGCTAGGGCATAGTCAAATAAATTAGACCAACTTGAAGAGTTAAAAGATCATAATAATAAAAATTTCATTTGTTTCTCCAAGATAGAAAGCATTGACTTAATTTTACTCTCCATTAGATGTCAAAAAGGTACACATATATTTGATAATATTTACAAAAAATACTATAAGTATGTTTAACCATATCACATGAAGTTTTATATATTGTATTCACTTATCATAACAGTCAAAATATATTTTTTTAAAGTCTATGTTTGTCATGTTTAGTGAGAAACAGTAGAAAATACATTATGAAGTTGAAGCTTATTAAGCAAAACTGAGTAAAATTGGCAGAT
>NW_011888864.1:2688543-2692569 GCF_000151845.1 Pteropus vampyrus | reverse complement strand
GCTAGGGCATAGTCAAATAAATTAGACCAACTTGAAGAGTTAAAAGATCATAATAATAAAAATTTCATTTGTTTCTCCAAGATAGAAAGCATTGACTTAATTTTACTCTCCATTAGATGTCAAAAAGGTACACATATATTTGATAATATTTACAAAAAATACTATAAGTATGTTTAACCATATCACATGAAGTTTTATATATTGTATTCACTTATCATAACAGTCAAAATATATTTTTTTAAAGTCTATGTTTGTCATGTTTAGTGAGAAACAGTAGAAAATACATTATGAAGTTGAAGCTTATTAAGCAAAACTGAGTAAAATTGGCAGATCGATCCTTTATCCTGAATGCTGACATAGCTTCCTTTTGTGGCTCAGGGGAAACTATTTTTAGGGCAAATAAATGTATGTGCTTCAATTTCATTTATTTAGGAAATACTTACTGAGTGACTAGTACAAGCCAGGCCTTCCTCGAGGCATTAGGAATATAACAAACAAAATTCCTCATGGAGCTTACTTTCTAGTCATAACAGAGTGGAAATAAACATATACATTTATAATATGTCAGGTTATATTAAACAGACTAACACTAAAATCTGTTCTTTTTGTTCAAATATACCTGAGATGTCATCCTTTTTCAGTGATTATTTCTCACAGATGCAAGTTGAGCATAAACTGCTATGTGCAGCTACTTCTCCTAAAAGCTTGTTAGGTGGTTCTCTCTTCTCTCTCTGTACTTCATCAGCTGTTCCATGTGGCCATGACAAAGTTTTTGTTTGTTTGTTTGTTTGTTTGTTTTTTAAGGCAGACTGCAAACGAGATAAGCCTTTAAGTTTATTATGCTTGCATCACACAGCGGTGACATTTTTACTGCAGTTTAACTGATATTAACTATTATATATAGAATAGCACAATAGTGTAAGGGAAGAAGGGGTTGGGCTGTGGCGGAATTTAAGGTGGTTTTGTAAACCCTTCTTAAGAAATGATTTGATGAGTAAGAGAAAATGCCCTAAGGCCATTACCCTCCACTTATCTCTAGATGCCACTTGTTCTACATCTCCACCGAGAACTACTCAGGACTTCCTTCCCTCCCTCTGCTGTATCAGAACATTTTTATGCCCTTTCTGGGGCACTTTTCTTGTTGGCATACACTTGTGCTTTTATTTCACTCACCTTAGAATTCCACATTTGCCCTCACCTTTTCAGGTACATCCTCATTGCTCTCCATGTTACAAGAAAATTCCTAGAAAAGCTGTCTGAATTGCCTCTCTTCCCATCCTTTTATGGATGCTCTGTAATCAAGTTTTTGCCCCTAATCTACTGGAACTACTTAAATCAAGTTCATCAAAGACAACATAGTCCCATGGTCACTCTCTGACATTTACCTTATAGGGTCTGTCAGAGGCATTTGAGACAATTCTTTTCCTTGAAACAGCTCCTTTATGTGGCTATCAGGATGCCATCCTCACTTGGTATTACTTCTATTTTTCTTACTATTTCTTCTCTTTTGTTTTGTTTGTTCCTTCATATTTCTTTGTCCTTTTAATGTTGTATTACCTTAGTGCTCAGTCCCTGAGAGTCACTTTTTTTCTATCTATCCTTACTCCATGGCTTGCTTTATTCAGTCTCATGGATTGCTATGCTGATGATTCACCAATGGATATTTCCAATCCAGGTCTTTTTCCAGGCTGATATATCTATTTCCTACTATTTCCAAACTGAGCTCCCGAGTTTTATAGGTCTGCTCCTCCTGTCTTTCTTTCTTTCTTAGTTATATGCACATTTTTGAAGATGTTAAGATCCCAAAACTTGATGTCGATGACTTCTTCATTTTATCCTCCCCTGTCTCTTATTCCAATTTGTCACTAAATCCTGGCAGCTTCAAATGTATAGAATTCAAACACTTTTTACTCTCTCAATTCACTGTCATCTCTCACCCAAATGCTATAATAACTGCACAGCTTTTAATCCGGGCTCCTTCCTTCTGCCATTGCCCATTGCAATTTCTTCTCAAAATAGCAACCAGAGAAATTCAACTAAAATGGTATTCCTCTGTTCAAATGTCTTTAATATCTTTCGAACTCATTCATAGTAAAATGCAAAATGTTATGTCTGTAAAGCCTGCATGAATGAGTATCTCCTTACCTCTCGAATGTCTTTTCCTCTCTACTATCCCCATTGATCATCATGCACACTGGCCTTGATGATCCTCTGATGTGAGTCTCCTGAATTCACTTACAGAAACCATACCTTTAATAGTCAGCTTCCCAAAGAGGCCATCTTTGGCTACCCTATCTGAAATTCTGACAGTTCATACTTCCCCCTTCCTTGACTTATTTAATCTTTAGTAATTATCACTATTTAACATATGAAATCTTCATATACACATGCACACACTTATTTTTTATCTTTGTTTTGTAATAAACTATCTGAAAGCTGGACCTTTGTCTGTTTTTCACTACTCCATCTCCAATGTCTAGAACAGAACATAGTACATAGAAGATGCACAATAAATATTCATGAAATAATTGACAGAAGTAATTAGACAATGCCATAAATTTTACATATAGACAGTGTGAATGCTACTTATGTATAATCAACAATAACATTGTCAGTTGTTTCTTTCTACCTTGCTAAATTGTTCCACACTGAAATACTTTTTTTTAAATATAAAAATATATAGTTTCAGTCTATTATGTTGAATTTAGTTTACCAAAATATCCTGAATATATAATAAACATTTAAAGTTAATGCTTTCATTTTTTTGTAAACCATTTTACAACCTTGAAGCAATAATGCTGTCAGTACTAAAATAAAAAATTGCAAATGGAACAAACCGCTTTTCTATTTATCAACTATGATTTCTATTAACAGCGTCAATGCCTTTCTTATTTTAATGATTCTTTATAGAAGAATTATTAAGTGACTTTCCAAAATAGTCAGATTACCTTCTGAAATTACTATTTTCCCCTTGAAGTGAACACTAAACATTTTGCTACACATGGTGTTTTCCTTATACATATTTGAAGATGAAAGCAGTTCTTTTTCTATATGCCACTTTATTTATATATCTTAAAGTGATAACTCAAAATTAGAATGCTCCAAAATAAATTAGTTGGAGCAAAATTTATTTATGCTTATATAAATATATTTACTTATATTTATATAAAAGTTAAAATTCTACATCTATAAAATATCTTAAAAAAATCTTCACAGGTTATTTCACAGCAGTTAAGAAAATATGTATAAATGCCTGACATTCAACAAGCTTCTATTCTGTTTTTAATTCTTTTTGATGTAGAGGTTCATATAGATATGAGAAAACCAACCTAAATGGATTTCACTGTCAAATCAAAATGAGTTGTGTCTGAAATTTTGTTGTGTCTGACACAATTTAAATCCCTCTTGGACATCCTACACTTCTCTGGTTTTATCAAAAAAGAAATATGGCAAAAAGGTTAGAGCATTTTCACTCGGACGATAGCAGTGAAATGGAGAAAGAGCAGGAAGACTGCATCCTTGAAGAGCTGTGTTTTATTACTCTGTGGGCCCTGCAGCCATTTTATAAAGGCTGAGGGAGAGCATCTCTGAGCCTTTCTGGCCACAAGTTTGCCTTGAGTAGCTACCCGAGCATTTAGTCTAAAAAGGAGGCCAGGTAGGCTCTGAGGAATTATAGAAGCAAACTATGTAAGAGTTGAAATGAGAAAAACCTAGGGAATAAATACAAAAGCACGTGTTCTCAAGGGCGAGCCCTCCGAGGAATGCCACCTCAGCAGAACTCTGGTAAATAGGCCAGGCAGAGAACAGTCTTCTTAGTTTAAATGAATCTTGCAAAAATCTTCCCTATCTCTTCCCTAACCTTCAGTTCAAACATGTAGAAAAAAAAAATTAAGTATAAACTTGGGAAACAGACTCAAATTCAACAAATTTACATATTCATGGAGGCTTTGGCTGCAATTCTTTCAACTGGTAAATATTTAATCCTCATGCTGATATTGACAGGTAATTTATGTTTTATTTTCAGTT
>NW_011888864.1:2684778-2688493 GCF_000151845.1 Pteropus vampyrus | reverse complement strand
GACTTTCCAAAATAGTCAGATTACCTTCTGAAATTACTATTTTCCCCTTGAAGTGAACACTAAACATTTTGCTACACATGGTGTTTTCCTTATACATATTTCAAGATGAAAGCAGTTCTTTTTCTATATGCCACTTTATTTATATATCTTAAAGTGATAACTCAAAATTAGAATGCTCCAAAATAAATTAGTTGGAGCAAAATTTATTTATGCTTATATAAATATATTTACTTATATTTATATAAAAGTTAAAATTCTACATCTATAAAATATCTTAAAAAAATCTTCACAGGTTATTTCACAGCAGTTAAGAAAATATGTATAAATGCCTGACATTCAACAAGCTTCTATTCTGTTTTTAATTCTTTTTGATGTAGAGGTTCATATAGATATGAGAAAACCAACCTAAATGGATTTCACTGTCAAATCAAAATGAGTTGTGTCTGAAATTTTGTTGTGTCTGACACAATTTAAATCCCTCTTGGACATCCTACACTTCTCTGGTTTTATCAAAAAAGAAATATGGCAAAAAGGTTAGAGCATTTTCACTCGGACGATAGCAGTGAAATGGAGAAAGAGCAGGAAGACTGCATCCTTGAAGAGCTGTGTTTTATTACTCTGTGGGCCCTGCAGCCATTTTATAAAGGCTGAGGGAGAGCATCTCTGAGCCTTTCTGGCCACCAGTTTGCCTTGAGTAGCTACCCGAGCATTTAGTCTAAAAAGGAGGCCAGGTAGGCTCTGAGGAATTATAGAAGCAAACTATGTAAGAGTTGAAATGAGAAAAACCTAGGGAATAAATACAAAAGCACGTGTTCTCAAGGGCGAGCCCTCCGAGGAATGCCACCTCAGCAGAACTCTGGTAAATAGGCCAGGCAGAGAACAGTCTTCTTAGTTTAAATGAATCTTGCAAAAATCTTCCCTATCTCTTCCCTAACCTTCAGTTCAAACATGTAGAAAAAAAAAATTAAGTATAAACTTGGGAAACAGACTCAAATTCAACAAATTTACATATTCATGGAGGCTTTGGCTGCAATTCTTTCAACTGGTAAATATTTAATCCTCATGCTGATATTGACAGGTAATTTATGTTTTATTTTCAGTTTGATAATTCATCTTAATTTCAGTGTAATTTAGAACATGCAATAATAATGCTCTGTTTTTTTCTTCAGATTGCATAAATCTTTCACTTTTTACTAAATATTTCTATAGATAGACTATGCAATAATATAACTCTAATAATAAACAGTTTCAAAATAATATTTTAATTTTTCATATTTACAGTTTTTCCAAGAATCACTGGTTAAATATTCTTTTAATTTGCTTAGATTTATGAACATGATATTATGTGTCAGTTGATGGGAAACAGCTCGTCAAACTTGACCTCTGCTTTAGGTTTTGTGCTAATTAATAAAGAATAGACTGCAGCTCCTCCTGCTAACAATCTCATCAACAGTGGGTATATTTTTGAGATGGAAGAAATAAAAAGTGCATCTTAATTATGTATTTCAGTCTGAATTTCTTCATCAAATAGCATGGTGAGGCTCTGGAGACAGATTGCCTGGGTTCATAGCTTAATAACAATAATGCACATTTATTGAACAGTTGTTAATGCCAGGCACTATGTGAAACACTTTATAAATGAATCATGCAATTAAGCTATCACAACAATGTTGGGGTAGGTACTATTACTATCTTTATTTTGTAGATAAACAGATTGAATCTTAGAAAGGCTAGCAAACTTGTTCGAAGTAATACATTTAGCAAATGGCAGAGCAGATTTCAAACCTAGCATTCTGGCTCTGGAGTCTATGCTCCGAATCAGAAAATGGCACATAGTAAGCCATTGATAAATATTAATTTCTATCTACTTTTATAGATTTTGAAATGCTTTTTAAAGCAAGTCTTTTTTTTTTTTCCTTTCAAACCTTTTTAATGAAATAAGACATTACAGATATGGTTGCAGTTCTATTTTTTTGTCTATCTGGACTTATTATTTCTCTTCTTTAATGCAAAAGTCACATTATGTTAAACACACTGCATTTTTTTTCTAGACTAATTTATTACTATTTGGCTATAGATGTGTATGATCATCCATAGTATTTTATGAAATGTATTTATTTTGCAACTTGCTTTGTATACTTACCATTACATTCTCAAGATTCACCCAAGTTGTTCTATATTTAATTGTATAAATATATCAAAATTTATTCATTCTACTATTAATATAAAATTAGATTGTTTCTATATTTTTACTGTAGCAACTGATTCTGTAATGAGTTTACTCATTACTTTAAGAACACATGCAGATGAATAGGTTTTAGTGATCTGCTGTACAACATAGTGCCATATTTAACAATACTGTATTGTGCTCTTGATTTTTTGTTAAGAGGGTAAGTTTTAAATGTTTTCATTACAAAAAAGGAGGGGGTGGAAACTTTTGGACCAGATGGATATATTTATTACCTTGATGGTAGTGATGGTTTTCTGGGTATATACATACATACAAATGCATCACATTCTATATGTTAAGTATGTGTAGCTTTTTTTTTTCTTTTGTATATCAATTATACTTATATAAAACTACTTAAAAGGGAATTCATGTAAGTTTTAGGCACAGGGTATATGTAGTCACTGAATAGATCTTTCTTACAGAAATATTTCTCTAGAGTAGACAGATGAAAGTAAGTTTGGTATGCCAAAGAGTATGTGTATTTTCCAGTTTACTAGGTGTCACCTGCTTGCTCTCCAAAGTTTAAGTAAAGGGCCCTTTTGAATTTTCTTTTCTTCATACTATCACCATCATTTTATATGCCAGTTTGCTTACTTAAAAAAATTCTGTCATGGTAAAAGTTGCGACACACTATATAATTAATAATTTAATTTATAACTTTCTAATTACTATGGAAGTTGAGAATTTTTCCTATAAGTTATTCAAGATTCTTTTTGCATGAATTTATACATTTATTTATTTGAGTTGAGATCTGAAGGGGAGTCAATAGTAAATGTTGAATGAATAGTTCATTGTATGGGAAGCGAGTTCATGGGAGGAGAAGGTTGAAATCAGAGAAATTAATGTGGCATTATCTACATATAAATTGTATTTATTGCAATATAAATGATATTACACAAAGAATGAGTGATAGAAGAAGAGATGAGGCCTAAGGATTGAGCCTTGGCAGTTGAATATCTAAAAATTTTAATAAAGGAGGAATTACTAGTAGAGAGACTGAAAAACAAATCAGATAGTAAAAGGGGGGAACAAATAAGAAGAATATAGTCTTTGAGAAGGCAAGAAAGTGATTTTAGGATGAAATAACAATCTTTTAGATAAAACACTGCTGAGAGGATAAGAGAGGTGAGAAGCAACAATTGCCCATTGGAGTTGTTGGCATTTTGAAGATGGTTGATAAGAGCAGTTTTATGCAGTGGTGGAATTGAATGAGTACAATTTTTTTTTTTTTCAATCAGACACAATTTATGCACTCCTTTTGATCGACTTTGCCTTACCTATTTCTTGGGTTCTTGGCAGCTTGGTCTTATATAACTCACCACTGCTCCAATCACTGTGGTCCTTTACCAGGAATCAAGGCCATTAGGTCTTCTACTAGGGTAAACACCATGTGTAGGAAAGTTTCTTTCACTATGATACCGAGGGAGCCAAGGTTATGCTGCCACCCTGACCATACCTGACCCAGTGACCTAGACTCCAGCCATT
>NW_011888864.1:2677706-2683188 GCF_000151845.1 Pteropus vampyrus | reverse complement strand
TTTCATCATTATTCAGGGTTAATTAGAATTTGTCTCTCTGTGGAAGAATCATTAATGTTATAATGTAGAATGAGTAGCTATTTTCATATTATGAATCATTTAGTAAAGTACCGAAAATAATTGTTTTCAAAATAATTTTTTTCTGGCATATGTATTTTTCAAGGAAACATATCAGTGCCAGTGAGTAGTCTGAGGGAAGGATACAGAAGTCCAGAGGTAGCAATAATTATGTTCAGTTGCTTCTGGGTATATCGGAGTCCTCATTTCTCTATGCCAACAGCACTGACATAACTTTGCTTAATGAATGGCTACAGATACAAAGACACTATATTCTTGCAACATCAGCCCTCTGCTGACATACCTTATCATTGCAATTTGTCTCACCTTTACTCGTGTGTACTATCTTTCTGAAGTTTTATCTAGTCAACTGCCATAGCTGCTGTTCTCAAACACATTTTTCAAATCTAATGAGAAAGGTGATTTTGGAAAAGAAAGTTAATGGTCTCTGGTGCTATCCGCTTCTCGCCCTCAAATCTACACAGCTGTAGCATCAGTTGTCTTGAGATAGATGTAGCTGATCTTTTGTTTACTTTTGTGAACTTTGAGAGCTAGTTCAAAGTACGACATAGCCCTCAAAAGGAAGAAAAAATATTATAATTGTATGGAACTCTGGAGAGGATGAAAAAACTAAACTGACAGCTGAAAGTATATAGTAACCTAAACTTACCTATTAAAAGATGAAAGGAAGAAAATGTGGGGGATAATTGAGTGAGAAGAAATTGTAAATCTTGCTTTGAATGCAAAGCATGCATGGATGGACAGATGAACAAGCACATGTGTTCTAGCTGAATCATTTGTGTTTTCTCCCTTACTAGGAGGCAGGGATGGAGAGTTTCAAAACAGAGAAGAACACAGTTTAAGTGATGGATATCACTCCCTTTTACAGTGCCTCTTTGGTGAGTGTTCTTTGAGGTAAAGCTTTATTTTTAAGTAGACACAAAAACTCATACCCAAATTTCTTCTCTAATTAACAATATGATTTTCACAAAATAGACATTTGAGCACTTCACTTCTTTCAGAAGCAATTCTTTTATTAAGTACTTTTCAACTTCAACATGATTGTGACTCATGTCCATTTTCTCAGGCAAGAATTGGATAAAAATATGGCCACTTGTTCAGAATGTTTTTTAAATTTGTTTTTTTTCCTTGCTGATCTGCATGAACCTTTTTGGCAGTGATTAGTACCTAGACCTGATAATATACCCTGCCACTCTTCACTATGCTTTGCAGCCCTGACTTTCCGCTTTCAAGTCTAATCAAGACAACTTGGGTGTGGGGTCAATACCAAAAAGCCCCATGAGAGGGCATGACATCACTCAAGGGAGGCCCATCTCACTCACTCATTTCAGCAAAGAATTGCAAGTGTCTCCTTTCCTCTCAGCATCACCTGTAATGAATAGACAGAGTCCAGTGTCCATGCTCACTTTGCTCTTCTCACTGAGAATTCCTTAGTGAGATGTAATATTGGAACTTTCATCTTAGATGTTTTATTTTCATCCCTTTATTCTCCTATATCACTTATCTTTAATATTCTGACTAAACTCAAGGAAAAATTAATGGCTTTATTTGGCCTTTAGAGTGTTCCCAAGGGTCATGTAAACAGTGAATGAATCTTCTCACAAGGCAGTAAAATGGATATTGGAGTTTGGTTTATATTCTGGAAGCACATTATTTTCCAGAGAGCCCAGGATCTCTGTTTTTTAGTATATGAGTATGTCCACAAGGTTTGATCTCGTTATTATTCTTCTTGAGACATAAACATGACCTTGGTTGTAATAAGATGTATGGAGCATACTTTTTTCTAGATTAAATTAAATGATTAAATTCTTAAGGGGATCCTTGCATGAATCCAGTAGTATAATTTAAGAAGGTTTTTAATGTTTGACGAATAGTAATCTATGAAAAAACCTAGCTGATTGCTATACAAATGAGCTACATCTAAAAGACTCTGTGAGAAATATTCTCCTCTAAGGCTGAGGGAGAGTCACTGGCTACCTGAGTTTTCATCCATTTTGCCATCAGCAGGCAGTGAAATGTTCTCACTATAGGATATAAGGATCAAGCTATCTAATAAGAAGACTATCTAAAGATTATAAATTTACATTAAATAAAGTCTCACAAGGTATTTAGAAATGTGTCGAGTAAAGGTAAACACAAACAAAAATACACTTTAAAGATTTGGAAATTACTATAATTTTAAACATGTAATGTAATAAAATATAATATAAACTACAGAATATCCTCAAAGCAGTGTTCTTTTTCTTTTTTCTTTTTCCCTCTAAAGATTAAACATTCACAAACAGCAAAGGTCCTCAACGCTCTTTTTTGTGCTGCTGACTAACCTTTAAATTGTTTTCTTAAACTGTCACCCATGTTCTTTCAATTTAAGCTTCTTGGTTCTCTAATTTGGTGAATTCGCTGCCATTCCAACTATATTTATTGAGATGGTAAATTTTATTAGGGATTTGATAGCTCTACATATGAAAGTCAAAGAAGATTAATTGGAAAGTTCTCACTTCTTTGGAAACTGTGTCCTGCCTTCCCAATGCCTACTATATATTCCACTTGAATATCAGGCAAATGACAAGTTCACTGTCTCAAATAAAGACCATTAGATTCTGAAAAAATGTGTCCAATTCCTGACTCAGGATTTTTATTAATAATTTCCTTGACCCAGAGCTGTTCTGTAGCCCAAGAAGCACTGTGGTTTAATATTAGCCTCTTGGATTCTTTATGTTTTATTGTGATATTAATGTAGAGAGCTAATGAGACGTTAGCCACGGGGTGCTATAGGGTTAAGTGAGCAGGCTGTTAAAGGACTATCCACCCCTGCACATTTTATCACGATGTGTTATGGAGTTAGGAACAGAGGTTTGGAGTGAAATAATCCTGAGTTCAAGTTTAGTTCTGGCACTTTCTGAGATCAGATTCCCCAGAGGCAGGCCATGTGTTGACAACTCAGGAGGAAATAAATGATTTTTTGAGAAATTTCTTCCAGGTAATCCAGCCAGGAGGGAGGGGGAAAAGAAAGGAGAAAGGGAGAAAAAGGAAGAAAGCCATTCTGATTCTGAGTCCAGGTAAACTCCCAGCTTCGGGTTACTACAACAGAGACCTCTAAAGCATAGCACATACATCTTGGAATCTGTTCTACTTTGAGGTGAAGGACACTTACAGTTACTCATCATCTGTCTGGACTGCTCTATTTTAGTTACTAGGGAATTTTCAGGATATCAAATCTTGCATACCTGAGAGAGTCAGCTTCCTTAGCTGAAATGTAAGGGAGGGCTCTCAGACCTTACGAACTTTTGAATGCATAAAGATTCTGGAAATTGCTAAGTTGGTATCCATCCTGTAGATACCAACCAGCACTCTGAACCTAATAGTGCTATCTGAGCTTTTATTTTAGATATGCTTTCTGATTTATTGGTCACTTTTATTCGGAAATAACATTTACTCTAGCAAAATTAGCTTTATCACAACTACCTCTGCATGCCTTATATACTTCTATAACCACAATTTTTGACCTTGTACTATACTAGCATAGATGGTTTTTCTGCTCTCTGCAGAAATCATATCAAGTTCCTTTTTCAAAGGTCATATAAAATTATGCTTTCTCTGTGACAAGATCTCACAGCTCTGAATTGTACAATGATCTTTCCTTTCTCCTACCTTGCAATTTTATCTTGTTTTTTGTAACATTAAATTTAATTCTATGTATTTATTCTTTATTCACTGATTTATATTTTCTTTGAGAGTAGGTATCATAAAAATCTTTACTTATTTTTTAGTCACTTATTCATTTGCTCCATATATGCTTTTAGGCCCTCAGTAAATATCACTGTGTGAATTAAAAAACAAAACAAAACAAAAAAAATGAAAAATAAAGTGATTTTCCAAATAGACAAGATATACAAAATATGAGAAAAATATTAAATCTTTGAGATTAGAGCTGTAACAAATTTCTCGCTTGAAAGGTAACATGGTTTTGAGACCAAAATTGTAATCCAGCTAAATAGGTCAGGATCCACTTTGCTTAGCTTGTGTTGCAGTTTTAAAAATTTTGGCTGGATCATCAAGATTGGTGAACTTACATAGTGAAATATGTCAAGAAATTGGGTGTGTGTCTCTGCTAACAAAGCAGATTCAGGCTATGAGGATATTGTTGTTTGTTAAAAAGAAACAGATCTCTATTCTTTATTTAAGATTTCCCCCATTCTTATAATTTTGCCATTTTCCTGCTTTTTTATAGGATTCAGTCTAGATAAGATGGACTACTCAATTTTATTCTGTGCTCTACTTAACAAATCTGATAGCCATTTTGCTTATTTTAGGACAATCTTAAACGGTCATTTCATGTGCAATAGCAGGAATATAGGTTTTAATATCAGTGTAAACGTAGGAAACTGAGGCAGGTCTCTTGGTGGTGTTTTTGCCACACAGATGGAATATCTATTCATTTGTTTTAAAAGAGGTCTAGTTTCTTCACACATGTAATAGCTCAACACATTGATTTGAGATTTTATTCAGTTTAATTTTATTACTTTAAACAATCCATAGTTTAGCCATGCTATTCTAATTTTCTTCTTTCTTTTGTTTAAGTGATTTAAGTGTGGTTTAGTTATTTAAACATCTTGTGAGCTCTGTTCTCATTTCGGATTTATCAACCTTTTCTTCAGTCATTAATTCAAATATTAATTATCCATTGTCACAATAATGATGTGTAACAGCTATTACAAATCTGAATGACTTAAGGCAATAAACATTTATCTCATGATCATGACTGCGAGTCGGATGTGGTATCACTGATCTAGGTTGTCATCTGTTTATAAAATCTGCTTCAGGTCACAAGTCATCTGGAAGTGCCTAAAAGTTTCACCTAGGCTCAAATTTATCTGTCTATCTTCCATCCATCTATCTGTCTATCTATCATCTATCTATCTTTCATCATCATCATCATCATCATCATCATCATCATCATCATCATCTATCATCTATCTGTTATCTACCTAATCTAATCTAATGTATCAATCATCAGAGGTTTTGCACATTCTCAGCTCTCTTCTCATCCTATGGCACTCAAACAGACACAGGATGTGGTTTTGCTACTTTGATGAGCTTATTTTTGTAAATTAAAAGGGCAACATGCAATACATAGGCCTTTAATACTAACTAAATATTAAAGTAGAAAAAACCCCACAACATTATGTTTGCTTCCAGAGCAGGAGACATGTCAAGATAAATTTAAACCAGTAATCCTACAACCACCTGTTACCAGAAGAAATTTTGACCCCACTGCTTCATTTTTGAATGACATTGCCCGTAATGGTATTTTTAAGACAGCACTTTGTATAAAGTTTCCAAGATCTTGTAAGCAGAATACTACACACAAGGTAAACTTGAAATATTTGCTTATTTTAATAAT
>NW_011888864.1:2675519-2677656 GCF_000151845.1 Pteropus vampyrus | reverse complement strand
AAGTTCTCACTTCTTTGGAAACTGTGTCCTGCCTTCCCAATGCCTACTATATATTCCACTTGAATATCAGGCAAATGACAAGTTCACTGTCTCAAATAAAGACCATTAGATTCTGAAAAAATGTGTCCAATTCCTGACTCAGGATTTTTATTAATAATTTCCTTGACCCAGAGCTGTTCTGTAGCCCAAGAAGCACTGTGGTTTAATATTAGCCTCTTGGATTCTTTATGTTTTATTGTGATATTAATGTAGAGAGCTAATGAGACGTTAGCCACGGGGTGCTATAGGGTTAAGTGAGCAGGCTGTTAAAGGACTATCCACCCCTGCACATTTTATCACGATGTCTTATGGAGTTAGGAACAGAGGTTTGGAGTGAAATAATCCTGAGTTCAAGTTTAGTTCTGGCACTTTCTGAGATCAGATTCCCCAGAGGCAGGCCATGTGTTGACAACTCAGGAGGAAATAAATGATTTTTTGAGAAATTTCTTCCAGGTAATCCAGCCAGGAGGGAGGGGGAAAAGAAAGGAGAAAGGGAGAAAAAGGAAGAAAGCCATTCTGATTCTGAGTCCAGGTAAACTCCCAGCTTCGGGTTACTACAACAGAGACCTCTAAAGCATAGCACATACATCTTGGAATCTGTTCTACTTTGAGGTGAAGGACACTTACAGTTACTCATCATCTGTCTGGACTGCTCTATTTTAGTTACTAGGGAATTTTCAGGATATCAAATCTTGCATACCTGAGAGAGTCAGCTTCCTTAGCTGAAATGTAAGGGAGGGCTCTCAGACCTTACGAACTTTTGAATGCATAAAGATTCTGGAAATTGCTAAGTTGGTATCCATCCTGTAGATACCAACCAGCACTCTGAACCTAATAGTGCTATCTGAGCTTTTATTTTAGATATGCTTTCTGATTTATTGGTCACTTTTATTCGGAAATAACATTTACTCTAGCAAAATTAGCTTTATCACAACTACCTCTGCATGCCTTATATACTTCTATAACCACAATTTTTGACCTTGTACTATACTAGCATAGATGGTTTTTCTGCTCTCTGCAGAAATCATATCAAGTTCCTTTTTCAAAGGTCATATAAAATTATGCTTTCTCTGTGACAAGATCTCACAGCTCTGAATTGTACAATGATCTTTCCTTTCTCCTACCTTGCAATTTTATCTTGTTTTTTGTAACATTAAATTTAATTCTATGTATTTATTCTTTATTCACTGATTTATATTTTCTTTGAGAGTAGGTATCATAAAAATCTTTACTTATTTTTTAGTCACTTATTCATTTGCTCCATATATGCTTTTAGGCCCTCAGTAAATATCACTGTGTGAATTAAAAAACAAAACAAAACAAAAAAAATGAAAAATAAAGTGATTTTCCAAATAGACAAGATATACAAAATATGAGAAAAATATTAAATCTTTGAGATTAGAGCTGTAACAAATTTCTCGCTTGAAAGGTAACATGGTTTTGAGACCAAAATTGTAATCCAGCTAAATAGGTCAGGATCCACTTTGCTTAGCTTGTGTTGCAGTTTTAAAAATTTTGGCTGGATCATCAAGATTGGTGAACTTACATAGTGAAATATGTCAAGAAATTGGGTGTGTGTCTCTGCTAACAAAGCAGATTCAGGCTATGAGGATATTGTTGTTTGTTAAAAAGAAACAGATCTCTATTCTTTATTTAAGATTTCCCCCATTCTTATAATTTTGCCATTTTCCTGCTTTTTTATAGGATTCAGTCTAGATAAGATGGACTACTCAATTTTATTCTGTGCTCTACTTAACAAATCTAATAGCCATTTTGCTTATTTTAGGACAATCTTAAACGGTCATTTCATGTGCAATAGCAGGAATATAGGTTTTAATATCAGTGTAAACGTAGGAAACTGAGGCAGGTCTCTTGGTGGTGTTTTTGCCACACAGATGGAATATCTATTCATTTGTTTTAAAAGAGGTCTAGTTTCTTCACACATGTAATAGCTCAACACATTGATTTGAGATTTTATTCAGTTTAATTTTATTACTTTAAACAATCCATAGTTTAGCCATGCTATTCTAATTTTCTTCTTTCTTTTGTTTAAGTGATTTAAGTGTGGTTTAGTTATTTAAACATCTTGTGAGCTCTG
>NW_011888864.1:2660769-2673624 GCF_000151845.1 Pteropus vampyrus | reverse complement strand
CTAAGTCTAATTTTCTTCTAGGCCATTTACCCAGTATAGTACTGGATCTCATGATATTTGTGTTTAATCTATGCTTCTAAATCCCACAATCCTGACTTTATAGTTTGTTGGATAGATGCCAACTAAATTAACTCCTTAGATGGTGATCAAATGTAGCAGCTTCTCAGTGTATCTCTCCTCTTGGAATGTTTTATAACGTATAGAGTTGGGCTACATAATAT
This sequence comes from Pteropus vampyrus, assembly GCF_000151845.1. Taxonomy (NCBI): domain Eukaryota; kingdom Metazoa; phylum Chordata; class Mammalia; order Chiroptera; family Pteropodidae; genus Pteropus; species Pteropus vampyrus. The sequence goes on along the minus strand of NW_011888864.1, from coordinate 2,673,403 downwards.
TATGTTTCAGCCAATGTCAATTTAAAACAAATATTTGAACAGAGGTTGCGATCACTGTCCCATATCACTTCAAGCAAATATAACTGTATTCATCCGTGGATCATTAGCCACCTTTCCCACTATTTACATGGCCTACAACATAATTCAAATTTAGCAAAAGAACAAAGGAGACACAAGGTTGCATACGTATTCTTCTAAAAACACACATCCTGAGCTAAGAAGCAGAGCTGTGCAATTTCAGTCTCCCTTCAACTACTTATTAGTCTAATTTCTCTTGAGAAAGTCTCTTATAATTTTAAACTTTTCACAATCTCTCCCAAACCATATCTCCTATTTCCTCTCAACATTAAATTTTTACCATTACCACTTGGGATATTCTCTCCCTGCTTTCTAAATGTTCCATTTTTCTGACTAATCAATTATCTATGTTCAAATTCATGTAAAATGAAGCCTAATCCTTGAGATTTTCTGTGTTCACATTAGTCCTCTATGACCACTGTTCCTTTGACATTTCCTGGCAAGTCATGTCTCTTTAATTCTTTCCATTACTTTACTCTGTTTTGTAGTGGTTGTTTTGTTTTGTTTTCGTTACTTCTAGGACAAAACCTTAATTTAGCATAGTGTAGTGTGTGTGTGTGTGTGTGTGTGTGTGTGTGTGTGTGTGTGATATCATGTAACACATTCATTGATTTCGATTTATCAAACTGTTCCAAAAAGAATATTTTTTCCAGACTCTAAAAGTGATAATGACACAATTTCTGGAAAATATTTTTCTCAGACATGATGAGAAAGTGGCATGCAAACATTTTCTTGAAATAGCCTTATAAAAATACATGAACAACCACAGTTTTATATTAATAGCAAACCCTTTACTGTTCAAATTACAAGGTTCATTAACAGATTCTTAATGAATGTTACAAGTCTTTACTGGACATCTCCATTAGATGGTCCATTAATAACTTCACTTGAAGAGCCAAAGTTGAAATAACCTCTATAATTATTTCCTTTTATCACCAGTTAAGAAAATTTCTCCTAATCTACCTGGTAAAGGCCAAGATATTGAACAAGGGGGAAAAAGTGTTACAGCAAGTCTTTTGATTCCAGTTTCTGAATACTTTTGAATCTATTCTCTTATCTCCTCTCTGCTATCATTACACTGATTCTGACCCTCAACACAAATAAGATCTTTACTTTCTGTTTTCCTTAGTTTTAGAACATTTCTCAATAACCATCACATTTTTTTTTCTATAAATTAAATCTAATTATGTGTATCACCAGCTTTAATTTTTAAAACTAATATGATCTTTTTCAGGGTAGATCCTATTCTTGGTGAAGCATTTTGGTATTTTTATTAGTTTCTTAGGAGTGTCATAACAAAATACCACTGACTGGTTGCCTTAAAAGACACATTTATTTATTTTTTTCACAGTTTTGGGGTCTAAAAATCTAAGATCAATATGCTAGCAAGATTAGCATATCTGAGACCTCTCTTTGGCCTGCAGATGGCCTCTTTTTAGTGTTCTTCACATAAGTCTTTTTCATTCCCGGGATGATCTTATATTTAATCTTTAAGGACTTCATGTTTGTTCTTTACTCTCCATGGAACATTCTTCTAATCACCCTTCATTTAACTCTACTTTATATTTAACACGTCTTTTTCAACAGACTCTTTCCTCATAGTCTCAATACAAATTAATTTCTTTATTGTATTATCTTATAGCAACCTGAACTTTCCTATCACAGCACACAAAGCTTTATTATAGTCTATAAAATATATATCAATCTTCTGAAATTCTTTGGAGCACACCAGTATCGCATGAATGCTCTCAATTAGTTTTTGAGTGCCTCTTCTTTTTCTGAACCCTGCTTGGTTATCCGGCGTTTCTTGTTCCATATAAAGCAGAGCTTGTATTGCATCACCTTGAACATCACTTTACTTGTGTGAGAAATTAGAGCAATAGCCCTATAATTACTGTACTTCTTGGTTTCTCCTTTATTGAAAACTGGAATATATATTGAACATTTCCAGTCTTTAGGCCATTATTTTATTTCCATATTTGTTGACATATTCTTGTTAGGATTTTCACAGATTCGGTCTCTGTGGCTTAGAATAATTCTATCAGGATCCCCTAGTGCTTTATTTTTTATCAATACTTTCATGGTAGCTTTCACTTCATTTTCTAGAATTGCATGTTCTTCTTCACAGAAATCTTCTTCAGAGATATCTGTCATCTCTTCCGTATTTTTTATCTCTTCTGTATAGATTTTCAGGATTCCATGTTTCCTTTATTTTCTTCCTACCACATAATGTTCTTCCTTGTTAGCCATTCAGCATTCTTAGTCTAGATTTATTTCTTGACTCTTCTGATAGAGAGCTCTTAATTTTCTTTTTCTGTTGTTCTCTTTTATCTTATATGAACTATTGTAATAGTTCTTTTTATCTCTCTGTGATAGTTGTTGAAAAACTACTTTCAGGCTTCTAATTCTGCTTTTGTAAGCTTTTACTTTTGCCTCTTGCCTGTCTTTAACAAATTTTAATGATACTTCTGTCACGCATCTTGAGTTTTCTTTCATTTTTACTTCTGGCAATCTTTTCCCATTCTTTCCCCACCCCAACCCCCCCCCCCTAAATTCCCACCCCACACTTCCTCCACCTGACATGGATGTTGCCATTTCCCCTTAAGAACTAGATCTCTGAATGTGGGGCGTCTCCTCCCACACGCTCGTGGTGTGCACCAGAGGCCTGGTGTACCCCGGGGGCCTGGCGTACCAGCGTGTAAAGCAGACATGCTAACCACTACACTATGGAGCCACCCTTTTCTCATGCTTTCTTAATAATTTTTTTCTAATTTCAGTCCAAAATCTTTCTGGTTCTCAATCAAATAAGTTTAACAGTATAAATCTGTTTTGTCCTCCCACCGTGGACCTTGAATTCATCAAGTATATTATTTATGTTATATTTTAGCAGTATGATTCTTTTAGTGATCTCAGCTTTACTCTAAAATTTGAATTTAACATTTTATGGTCAATACTACAGTCTTCTCTTGGTCTTGTTCTGGCAAAGAGAATACAACTTCTCCATCTCTTGCTTCCAATTACATAGTCTCTTTGATTTCTCTTGGCCATCTGGTGATGTCCATGTATACAGTCATTTGTTCAGTTGTTTGTGATGGAGAAGTTGTTGGCTCCACAGAAATCTACTTGCTGATCTCTTGCTTCATTTCTGACCCCACCCCCCGTCCAAATTTTCCAAAAACACTTGATTCTGCTTTATTTCTTACTTTTGCATTCTAATCACCTATAATTATCAGCATACCTTTTATGGGTGTGTGATCAATTTCTTCTGGTATTTAATTATTTCAATTTAACCTTCTTCAGCCTCTGTAGTTGGAGCACAGACTTTAACAATGGTTGTATTAATACGTTTTCCTAGAACTCTGATTGATATTATTCAGTTGGAACTCGCATCATAGCCCCTAATTGCCTGTGCTACATCTTGCCACAGTATTAAAGCCACTCTTTTTTTTTTTTCCTGAGTTTGTCATTTCAGGAGAGAACATTTTGTAGTTGCCTGACGGCAAATGTCCCACGCCAGTCCACTTTATTTTATTAATACAAGCACTGTAATGTTTAGACATTTTATTTCTTGTTTTATAATTTTAAATTTATCTTGGTTCATGCTTCTTAAGCTTCATGTTCCAATTGTATGTGCTGTGTAGCATCATGGTTTCTTCTCATCTTTGTACACCTCAGCCATGAGACATCCTTCCGGCTTTGGTCTAGTTGCATCATTAGAAACAAAGCTATTTTTACTTGTTTTCTGCTCTTCTCCAGTAACTGTTTGAATGCTGTCTGATCTGGGAGTCTCACCTTTCAGCAATGTCTTATATTTCATTTTGGACTGTTTCATCATAGGATTTTCAAGGTGAAATAAAAAGAAGAAAAAGAGAAAAAAATGCAGCAACACACATTTTTCTGTTTTTTCTTACCCATAATGAAAATCTGAGCTTCCTTCGGTATACCGAAATTTCATTAAATATTATTAAAGAATACTCACTTGTTTGGTATCTTAAAAGATGTGGCCACTAATTTAATTTTAGAACTTTTGTTCATTTTAAAACAATCATATTAGTTATGGTTCAATACTAGTGATGCTTCTTAGTGTGAGCAATTAAACATAGTTCAGGCTGCTTTAAGAAAATGATAATGGGACAGCATAAAGTCACAAGAGTAGCTGAAGTAGCAAGTTAAAAATAATTGGAAACAGAGAGAAGATTTGCAGGTAGAAGCACAGACAAAGTCAAGCCTGGTTCAGTAAGAAAACTGCTGCATTTTCTACTCCACTCTGGGAGTCATAGTCTAACCACCATTGCCACTGCTCCCTAGACCTCCCACTGATTTCCCAGACATCGTTTCCACTGATTGTGCTCCCACTTCTACTTTCATGGTTCCTGCAGCATGTCAGTAGATTCTAGTTCGAAACCTTAGGCAGAAGTGCCTTCTTGGCTGAGCTGAAGTCATCTCCTAAGCACTTCTTCTTGTAGGTCTAGGGCTCAGCATCCTCCAAATGCTCAAAGTGGGACGTTTCCAGATATAGAAAAAGAGTGCACAGTCTAGGAAGAGAATGATGACAGTGATGATGATGATGATGATGTTGATGATAATGATGATGATGATGATAAACCTCTAAATCCTTTTTGAAACATTTTTATAAGTGAACAGATGCCATATAGAGATTCATTCTCTAATATTCATGAAGTATGTCAAGCCCCTTGAAAGGAAAGAGGAGCTGCTACACTGTTATTTGTGTGCCTTCCTTGGCTTTAAATGGCAAATATCCTCCATTTTCTCTACTATTGACATTACTAGACAATTTGAGGGTAAAACAAAACTAATATTTATAGGCAATGAATTTTTTAAAATGATTCTCACGTATCATTGTTTATTTAGCTTCCATTTTATTTTCTCTTTTCTCTGATTTTTCATATGTAGACAATAAAGAAATGACTACCAGCTTATAGTGGCTTTATTAAAACTATTTTGATTCTTTTAGATTTTTAGAGAGCAAGAACAAGAGGTAGACAGGGTGGGAGAGAGAGAAAGAGAGAAGAAAAGAGAGAGAACATATTTAGCTTTATGTCTAATATTGCTCTTTAAAAAGAAATTAAAGATTTAGAAAAAACATGATCAAGTTTTTAATTTATATTGTGATTTATTTATGTTATATTATGTATTTATACTTACATTAGGTATATATAGGTTTGGAGACATTTTCTTGTTCAGGAAATATGTATTATTCTTGGTTGTTTTTAGAAAGCTATTACTATTCAATTGATGTTCTCAGAGGAATTATGAAATAGAATTATTTTTTCTAATAATACTGAACTAAATTATTTGTGCTTTTATATTATCAGGCCTAAAAGAACCAAAAATATATAAATAGTAAATTCAGTATTTTAGATATAACTTTTATTTTAACTGATTTCCAAAATTGAAAAGAGTATTTTGCTGCTTATTTTTATTTATTTTTAAATTTGTACTCAACACCTTAATCTTGAAAATGTTGGTAAGTATAGATTTGGTTAAAATTCAAATATCTAAGTTTGCAATGAACTAAATAAACGTTAATCAGATAAAATTACGTCACTCTCTAAATTTCAAATAAAACTACCTAAAACAAAGATGAAAAAATGTATTTTATATCTTTGTGGAGATTTTCACTTTCAGCTCCGACGTGTAAAGAGCTCGGAAGTCATCACTCCTGACTTTATGACAAGGGAAAAAAGCTGGACAAACTGTAATTTCTTATATTTTGGCCTATGAGAAAACTGAGTTTTGAAGACTAGCCACTACCTGAACTCTGAATAGATAAACAAATTAAGAGTCACAGTTGAGATCTACTTAGCTGGAAGAGATGCTGCTCTAGAGAGATAAAATGGTAAAAACATTTAAAAGACAATTCTGACACATTTCTGGAGACTAAGTGTGTACTGATATGAGAATAGAAACCCTTCAAGGGGCACCTATACTTGCATGGTTTTACAACCAGGAGTCCCATTGCATTTTTGTGGTGAAGAACCAAAAAAGACTCTTTTGTGAATGTGGCATTAAATGTGGAAAGCAACCACAGGGAAATATGCCCCAAGTATTCGCTATAAGAAGGACAATTCTCCTAGACAAAGAATTTGCCTAGAGCCTCATCTTCCCAGGGAAGGGTATTCACCCTTCCCCCTAACTCTTCCCCCAGCTCCAGCTCCTACTAGCCTTTTTGTCTCATCTAAGGGGGCAGGGAAGCATGGACCCCAATCTCAGAAGAGATAACAGTGCCCACCTTATTAAAGAATAACAGCTGAGAGAAGTAACAGTAGTGATAATTAGACCTGTGTTTAGAGTAATTAATATTTTCTTGATTGAACTAGCAACTGTATTTAATCCCAATGTCTCAGAGAAGTACAATTATAGTGAGAACATTGAATATCTTCATCTTTTCATTGAAAAAATAGATTTTAAATAAATCCCATTGTCTCCCCAAAATCAGTTTGTATGGAGAGAGAAGAGAGAGAGGGAGAGAGAGAAGTGTATTTCTTTGTCTAGGTTCCAAAATTCATGGAGGTGTTAGCTGTGAAAGTTTTTCTGGGGAGGATAATATGTAAATCTGTGGGAACGTCAAGACACTCTAATCCTAGACCTAGTGTAGGAGTTTTAATGTCCACATAGAGTGAGTATTCCATATTTGTTTATGTTGATGATGGTTATGTTGCTAGTAGCATCAGTATTGAAGTACCACACCTCATTCTATGAGGTTTGGAAAATAATGCAGACAGTTATTTTATTGTGAAAATAACAGCTTAATTTTATTGGAGCTTGCCATATGTTGGTCCCTGTGCTGAGTACCAACAGCTTTCCATGCACAATGTTGTAAAAACTTCACAAAATATATGTATATGAGGCATCTACAAGTTTAACTCCAATTCAGGTGAGAAAACTGACATACTTATGTTGATATTCATTTATTAGAAGGAAGGGTCTAGACTAAACCCAGGTCTTCTGACTCTATTAAACATACTCAGAATTTATATAAGTAGCATAAAGATAATGTAACATAAAAAAATTAAATAAATCTATGGATTAATTTTGTCTTGGTTCAAATGATATAGGTGTAAGTCTGAATTGCTTGTGATTTAGAATTTGCACAAGTTTACAATTAGAAAGACATTTTTTAGGTCTAGGATTCTTCTGACTTATTGCTTACAATTTATATCACAAAGATGTTATATGCAAATAGGAACTATCTACTGATCAAATAGAAAGAAGCAAGAGATGCATTTTAATTACAAAAAGAAACCTGATTGCTAATATTAGGATTTTAATAGACTTCTGAACAGATAATAGAATAATCAGCAAAAATTGTGTTATTATAATGTAACTGAATATAATGAGAAAAAATAGGCTTTTCTATGTTTCAGGAGAATCAAACCATAGTATAGGTTATTGAAACTATAATATAGCATAACATCGTTTCTAGAAGAAAAATGTCAACATACACATATATGTGTTTAGACATTTCTAATTCTAATTTATAGTACTGTAATAATTGGATGAAAATGTCATTCTCCTTAGCAGAAAAGATAATCTGCCCCATAATATGTAATATCGATGTGCTTCAACACCTTAAAAACTCACACGGAAATATAGTTTAAATCGTTCTCATGTTTTGAGTGACTAAAATTAATAAGTCTGTGGTATTTTTAAGAATTCACTAGAATTTGAGATGCATGTATTTGAAAAGAGAGGGACTTTGCATTTAATATTATATTAGCAAAATCTGTATAAATTATTGCCCATTTTGAATGAATTTATAAAATATTGCTTTAAAATAAAACAGACATCATCTAAAGAAAAATTTTCAAACATTTTAAATATTACAGACACAGAAAAAAGATTTTAATAAAAAAATTTGAAAGTTCTCTTTTCTCTTCCATCCTCCCATACTCTACTACCTTCAGCAAAGCTGTGCTAGCTCTCTCAGCCCGCTCCCCCATCTCTCCATTGCCTCTAAAGCACAGGAGTGCTGCTTTTATGTTTATCCCCAGTTTCACTTTCTATATCTTTTCTTTTCTAGGAGTAATCTGCTGCCTTTTCCAACAAAATCAATTTGTGTTTGGTTTCTTTAGTTTCACCCTTCTCACACTTCCCACCCCAATTTTTCCAATTTGCACATAAGAACTTGAAAAGAACTGGCAAAAATAGAATTATTTTTAATGGGGATTGAAAGGGGAGAGGCCATAAAACTCATATGTTAATATTTTTCCTGTCAGACTAGATTTCATTTTTCAAACCTTTGTAATGCTACTCTCTTAAATTGCTAAGTTGGTATCTGTCTGCCTTCTGAGCCAAAACACTGAGCCTGAAAAGTCAGGGCCTTACATCATGGCAGAATGCTGCAGGGCTCTGCCCAGGGGGGCCGAGAAAGATACTTTCCTTTGAAAGAAAAACTAAGCTCAGACACTTTCTGAACTTCTTATTTGGTTTTTTTCCAGATGTGCCAGTAAAGAATGTGCCTTAGAATCTTGGGAAAGTAAGGATGTACTTGCATCTTTGTAAATATTCAAATGTGCATGTCAGGTGTTAAGGATTCCTCCTCAATTGCTGCTCTGTCTGACACTGAAGTGCTCAGAGATGGCTGAGGAAATGTGATAAAAAGCAAAACTCACATAACTTATATTCTCCTGTGCATTGATAATATCATTTCATCTGTACTTGCCAACTTTCTATATGTCATATGGCTTAAAGTACAGATAAATATCTTAGAGTGGTAAGTGAATAATTACTGTAATACTATGGGAATCAACAACCATTTGCTTGAATTTTCTCTAGGAATCACAATAGCCCATGACATATGTTCAATGACTTATATTAAATTATTCCTTGGATACAACAAAATTAATTTAGCAATTTGTATCTTATAACAAAATGTTCAGGCTAGAGTTTGCTCATTTGAAAGTTGTTTATCTGCCTGTTTGTTTGTTTTGACTAACTTTTACATTTACATAAATACAGAAAAAAAGATGGTGTGGGTTTGTCTTAAATTAAAGCAAATTTAGCCTAAAACTGAGGTTCTACTTTAATTGCTATTTAACTCTATCTGTGCAGTTCTCCGCTATTGTGGCTCAGAGAGGTTTTAAGCACAGGCATATGGATCTACTTACAAAGCTTCACACTAAATTTGTTCAATGCTTGATCTTCCATCTCTCTAATGGCACTTTTTTTTTTTGTCATCAACACATTCATGGCCTACAGTCGACTGCTTTTATTGCTTTTAATTAAGGTCTGAAATAGAAAGTGTCTATTAATCAGTAAGTGAAGCCAATCATGAGTAAGGGATTTATAAACTCTTTACAAGATGGATAGTAGTTGTATAAATTGTCCCACCTTTGTCATAGTGGCAGAAAGACAGTCATTTAAGTTAATTATGTCATAAGGAACACCCGCACTTTGGACATTTGGAAGGCAGCACCTACTATGACAGGCCAGCTACTTTGTAAATTTTATTTTTTAAAGAAGCAAGAGATATATTTAAAAATTTATCATTTTATGATCATTGTATCTATTTCATAGCATATTGGAGAAAGAATGAAGAATGATTTTTTAATGCTTCTTAAATCAGAATATAGTCAGCTAATCACTGAAAATGAATTGAACATTTTGACCGTTCTTTTCTCCCCTTTCTTTTAAAATATTTTAAATGGCTTGATTTTTGTCACATTTCTCAATTCAGATTTATAGAAGAACTTCTGAAGATAAAACATTCAGCAATCTATTCCCTTCAGTTTTTAAGATGGAGAGAAATGAGGCATTTTCCCTAGTCTTTCTTTTTATGTGCTGGAAAGTATTTTCAAATTCAATTTAAATTTAATTCAGAGACGAGACATCACAATTTATTGTGATGATGAGAGTGCCCAATCTTACCAATACATGTAGCTGTATGGATTGAAATAAAAATATTCAATTACAATTCAGTGAAATTTATCTGAGGTCCTTGAGGGGTTCTACAGAGCTCAGCTCATTTTCAGTTGTTCAAGTGAAATGGTGGTTTTTGAGCAGGTGGTGATTTAGTTTTCCAACTTGTGTACTTCCAATAACAGCATAAACAAACAAATCTCAGAGAGAGAAGTGTATACCATTCTTTAGTGAAAATCACTATTATTTGGGAATGTGGAAAGCAAGAATCTCTGGTCATATATTATGGGCTGGGACTAGCAAGGAGTGAGTGGGGTTGTATTATGGTCAAAAGAACACAAGAGTCCCAAAATCTGGTATCAAAACTGAAAACTACTACCATCAGTAAAACTTTATGCCTGTGCCTTTCATCGTGTTTTTTTATTTGCTCATATTACAAATGAAAGCATTGAAATATATTATCCAAAATTGTATTCTGTCTCTAAAATACACTAACAATCATGGATACTGTTTTTGCTAACTCCCTCTTCCTCTTTCTTCTCTTTCTTACTGGAACCCACCTCCAGCATTTCTATAAAGTCAAGAGTTTCAGGGAGTGGGCACTCTAAGACAAATAAGTGGGGAGACTGTGTATAGAAAACAATGTCTAGGGGCACTAATTAATTTCACAGTGGAAGCCTGGGTATCAGCTTCAAGGTCACTGTTTGCCACTTCATATCCCCTCTGTTGTCATAGCAGTGTGCATCTCTATCCTTGCCCAGCCATGGCTAGTACTCCTTCCGCAGTTCGAATGTACTCCTTGTCCATTGTTAGCCATGGTTCCGTGACTTGTTTTGGCCAGTAGAATGTGACAGATATCACATCTATGCAAAGCCTTTAATGTGGTTTGTTAGTTTTGCTTCTGTACTCTATCATATGAGTTAATGTCCTGGATGGAGGCTGCTCTTTCAACTTGGGTTAATGAAAGAGAAGAGTCATAGAACAGAACCACAATCTACAGAGCAGCCACCGTCAACCTACAGCTTGCATGTAGTGTGAAAGAGAAATGAAGCTGCTTTTCGTAGAACTTTGAGATTTGAGGGTGTTTGTTACCACCTAAGCTGACTGTTATGGTTATATGCTTTCTGCAGAGTTTTCTTTATATCTGTCATTATTGTATTCACATGGCCCTGATAGGGGCCAAAAGTTATCACTTAACCAGGAAATCTTTCAGAAAATTTGATCTTCTTTGCCCATGGCCCAAGCCATTTAAATCCACTCATGTATATTGCAAATATGTAGCCAAAATATGCAATCATTAGTCTCAAAGATGACTTATGATAGTAGTGAGGGTTACAGCACACAATGCATGAGATTCTGGACTTGCAAGTTTAGTTCTCATTTCAAGGAATTGTGTCATTAGACAAAAGGCTCTTTTTTGGAGATGGGCTGAATACTTCCTTGCTTTCATTTTGGTTACTTCTTACTCATAAAATTTTGAAGCATTTAAGCAAAAAGGGGTTGTAAAGATTACCTAATTTAATACTCAAACATCCATGCATCCAAACATCCAAACTCTCAACTCTTTAGTTGATAAATGAGAAAACTGGAATCTTGGCAAATTATAGCAGACTAAGTTATACAAAAAATCGATAACAGAGGCAAGATTAAAATCATGTTTTACCATTTCCATGTAGATAAAACTTTTTTTTCACTGTTTTTCTTACTAATTAAAAGTTATACATCGACATCACCTGGGAAGTTCTTTTTAAAATATGCCTAAGTCTCATTTTATTGATTTTGTCCACTAGTATACATTTCCTCATTTCATGAAAAACCAATGAAATATAAAATTCATATTACTGAATAAACTAGCTAATTTTTGTTATTTATTATTGTCATAACTACTGACCTATCCTAATGTATGCAAGGATGGACACTGAAATTACATGGTTTAATTTCAGGTGAAAGAACACCAAACTTGTCATTATATGTAAAATTTTCAGTCACTGATTCATTTTTCTTGCTTAAAACATTTTAATCTTATGTCAATAAGATTAACTCTATTTGTCAATTAATTATATTCATTGATTAATGCCGGTCTCTCTTCTAGGTATTGCCTATGCATAGGTATTGATAGATAAATCCCAGAAGCTTTCCTTAAGGAGCAGGGAAATTCTTAAAACTATCATGTTAGTAGTATTGACTCAAATCCCTTCTTCCTAGAAAGTCTATTTATGCAGAAGTCATGGAAGCTGAGACAGATGGGGAATGGGAGCCTGCAGAACATTTACCTCCTTCACATTCATTTGACCATAGCAGTAGATTCAGTCCAACACAGCTGCTCACCTGAGCAGTTTCCAAGAATACACACTCAGTATACATATGGCCACATCTAACAATTCAAGCTCATTCTCTTTCCTACAGTCTCAATTTTTACTCTTATGCAAACCTCTCCCTATCAATATTGTTATTCTATAAGGAGGATCTATTTGGACAATCAGAGACTTCTTATTTGATATTATTTACCTCACCTGTATGGCTCCTCTCTCTTTACTACCATCCTCTTAAGGACAAAAACCTTTTCTTCCTCTACTAAGACCAGGATATGTGCATTTTTATTTCAACTATATTAATGTGTAATTGATTCTGCTGTATTTGGGCAAACCTATCTGTGTGCTTGGTTTACCTGGAG
>NW_011888864.1:2644095-2659434 GCF_000151845.1 Pteropus vampyrus | reverse complement strand
CATGTTACTAGTCTAAGCTATGCCACTCTAAAAGAATTAAGATTTAGGGCCTCCCCACTTTGCTCTGGGAGTGTATGCTTATACAGTTAGCCCTTGAACACCATGAATTTGATCTGCCCAGTTCCACTTACACAAGGATTTTTTTAAGTAAATATACAGCCCACACTCCATATCCTGGATTTCATATTTGTGATTCCACAAACTGTGGATCAAAAACAGCAGGTTTCTATGATTAGAAATCTGCAGATATCGAGGGCTGACTGTATGCATTGTTCTATGCCATTTTATTTAAGGGACAGATTTTGCTATCCATGGGGATTTGGAACCTATTCCCCACAGATGTCGAGAGATTACTGTAGTTAAGTTTTTTTGGGAGAGGGCAAAAGTTATATGCGGATTTTCAAATGCAGATGTTTGGCGCTCCTAACACCTGCGTTGTTCAAGGGTCAACTCTATTTTAAACAAATTGGCATTTATTAAAGAATCATAATGTATCACACTCAGAGCTAAATGCTAGAGCTATAAGGATGAACACATTATCCTCCTATTCTCAATAGAGCCCTAATTTATTCAGCTTTAAAAAATATAATTACAATTCAATGTGATGAGTGCAACAATCTATTTGTGTAGAGGCCACATAGGCAAGGAAGAAATGCAGAGGATATTGGGGGTAAGGTTTGTGTCAGGGAAGACTTTTTAGAAATTGATGTTTTAAAATTTTAAATGTTGTTTTCCTGTTTTATTACTTTAATTATATAAAAGATTTTTCTTTATATGTGAAACATCAAAAGTAAATAACAAATCAATTCCAAGATATATATAACTCTCAACACTGTCCTACCATCACCACATTCAGCTTTTAATCCTACTCTGAAGAAAGTATTATTATACGGCTTTTTCGAACATAGTCATTGTGATGTTGTTAACTATTCAGACTTCTGGGTCCAGTGCAAACATGTTGTATTTGAATATCTGGATGTGGGGCCCTGAAACCTGCATTTCAAACAAATGTCTTATTTTTAAGTGTGGTGGAGCCTAAAACCCCTTGTCCTCAGATTTTGATAAGATGATTGTGCAAAAAAGTGATGTAGTAGTGTTGGGGTTGAGTGGTTGAAAAGAGAAGAGTTCCTTGGGCTCACTACAGAGCTTGGGATTTGGACCGTACGACAGTCTTTGGAGAGGCATTAAAGGGTGAGTAAATAGGAGAATGAGGTAGACTTGCATTTTGATATTTTAGAAAGACAAATCTGGAATCTTGATGACACACAAATGAAATGATAATCTTTAAGTTGGAAAGAAAAAGGACCAGAAAAAGAACATACTTAATAGTCCAGGGGAGAAAAAAGAAGGTCTGTCTCAGGGCAAGACAGGGTCCTCAGCAGGGCAGCTGCTACCTATTACGGGTTCGCAGAAGCTTTCTTCAACTTGAAATTTGCCACTGACAAGTTTCAAGTTATATAAAAGTATCAGCAATTATTTAAAATTTTGATATTCAGGCTATTCTTGCAACTCTTCTCTTTACTTGCTTTTTAAAGCTCAACTCATTGTTCCAAATGACATTTTTAATAACATTTTTAATAAAATGAATTATTCAATCAGTAAATGTAAATGAACTTTTTCTTGGAAATAAACAACTAGTATGTAGTTTCCTTTCGCACGATATTTCTTCGGTCTGGTATAGAAATATGCTGTAGTTGTAATTCAGTGTCTAGAGCATGCATGTGATAATTATAACACACAAATATATATTCTATAATTTCATGTTTGAAAACATTGTATTATTTACTAATACATTTAAGCCCTTTAGTCACAAGAACATCTCTAATTCTAATTGGTATAGACCAGGTCAATATTATTTTCACATACATAACAATAATATATGATATGCAGGTTTACTAAAATATGTAAACATGGATAGTTATTGACCAAAGTGCCCTTAATATTCCCTCAGACTAAGATTTGAGTAGATTTCTTTCTGACTATAGTCCCCTAATTGTAAATTCTTTCTCTGACCCTTTGAGGTGTAAATCTCTTTAACCCAAGGATATCTTTCTCAAGGACATGGGAGCCATCTATTTGAAAGGTAATCATCAAGAAAGATTGTGTCCCATCTCCCAGTCTTGGTAGGAGGGTAGGAGCCTAACTTTCATAAGCACCTCTCAGCAAACACAGATGGCCTCATTATATTGACCAAAGTCCCTCAAATGTTCTCTAGCACTTTTTCACTAGCTCACTCAGGACTTAAAAACTCTCTCACTTTTTGTTTCAGTAGAGTTGATTTTAATCTCTCTCTCCTATTGCAATAGTCTAGAATAAAATTTCTTTGCCCAAGAATTATGCTGGGGTGATTTTTCTTTTACAGTTACATATGAGCTTATAACAACACACTCTTGTAGTATCCATATACTGAAGCTAACAACACAGATAACTCTCATGAAAACACTTCACTAGTTCATCCGTTTTAGAAAAAAAGAATAAATGGTGCTTAATGATCATAGTCTTTATGCTTTTTGAATTGTAATTAATTAATTTATTTAGTATCATTTAACAATCATTTACAAGAAATGGAATTAAAGGAAGTTCAGTATATCATATATACTGAAGTCATTAATATGCATGTTTGTTCCATTTAAAGCGACTTTATCCTTTATCTCATTCTCCGGTCTGGATTGGGAAAAAGCAGAGCTGTTGTATGATTGCCCTTTTACCAGTTTTGTTCTGAATCTAGAGGTAATAAAGGAGATATTTTTTCTTCTCTTTATATACATTAATCAAAATTTTTTTTATTATGTGTGATTTTATTTATATGATTTCAGGTCTGCAAATATCTTCTTTAACCGTAAAACAAACACAAAAAATCCCCCCAAATTTTTAGTGTGTGTTTTTTTTTTTGGTAGTTGCATTTATGGAATTTTCCTCCAAAAAAAAGGGTTAGAGGATATATATATATCTCCTCTCTCTCTCTCTCTATATATATATATATTTTATTTATATAAAAAATATATATTTTATATATATATATTTTTTTTTTCTAAGTGATTTAGGGCCTGTTCAAAGCTGAGTACAAAATTGTACACAGGCACTGACACCCTTACCTTGAAGATGTTGACCCTATGGTAATCTAATCCCTGATAAAAGTCAGAATTTTTATTTTGCTTTCTAATACTTCATGATTTAAAAACAAGTCTAAGGTAGATAGTTAAGGTATAATCACTTCTAATGACTGTGACTTTTAAGAACAATGACCCTCTGAGATGAAATTATTTGGTCATTCATAGGTTAGTTAACCTTTTGGAAATTCAAAACCTCAATTACTTCTAGTAGAGAAGGAACTTCAGAGTACAAACATGTCTGTGCCTTTAGTGATAAAAGACATAGAATAATTTAACCAGTGGACTTATGAAAGAATAATATTTACTCAGGTGTGCAATGAATGTCACATTAATAAATAATGAAAATGAATACTGATAATTAAAAACAATATTGGGAATGTGCTAATTACTTAATTTTTTATCAAGGAATTTTAAGAATGAAAATATCAAATAAATTCATTTAAATGGCTAAATGGGTCAGACTATCAAAAGCCTGACAGATATTTACTTAAAGAAATAATTTTATTTTCTCTGTATGTTGTTTAGCAGAAAAGAAATACCTGCTTTCAGTTAAATATCCAGTGAGTTTAACCTGAATGCGTGCTGGTAAAACAGAAAGAATATTCTTACATGACGTTGAGGCCATTTAATTTGTTTGATTTTCACAGAAAGATGTTTAAACTATACTGTTTTATGTAGGAAAATTAACATTTAAGCACTCCTCGTGTATTTGTGTATGTGTCTGTGTTAGTTTCCTTAGAAATGTGTGAGCCTAAAATGTGATAATTTAATATTTCTAGCTATAGATAGCTGTATCCCTTATTACTATCGATTTGTTTCATGGGCTACCCATTATTTAAAAAAAATGCCTAAAATCATATTATTCTTAATATTATAAGTAGATAGGTTCAAGAAAGGCATACAAATTATAACATCAGAAGAGTGACTTTTCTTTCTGCACTGATTATTAGTATATTCTATGTCTTGAATTGATGCCAAAGATTAGTTGATTTGACTTTAAAATTTTAAGCTATCAATATATGATTTCCTATACTATGCAGAACACTCAGTGCGCTTGACACAATGAAGAGGAAAGTCCTCAAACCATTTGAGAGATTTTCTTTTTCTACCAGATGCTACCTCCTAAGTGATTATGGCTATCACTAATTTCATTAAAAATTGATTATGCTTACTACATTATGATGTTCTCTCTTTATTTTAAAATAGGTTTGATATTTATCATTTTAATATTGCATTTCTTTTCAACTCTCATTATCATAAGCTGTTATATTGTTAGGTCAAGCGTTTCTTCTTTATGCCATTGCAGTGCTGTTTATTTACTGCTTTGATAAAGTCATTCATCAGACAGAGATTGTTGTTTATAAGCAGTGAGGTATGTGCTGACTGAATAGAGGTAACCATCAGGAGTAGTCTCTATGTGTATAATTGCTCAGAATTTGCTACCTGAATTCCATTTGTCTTCCCAGGTGTTGGATGATAAGAGAGATGCTTGTTTATGCATCACTTGCTTAGATCATATTGCAAGAACTAGAAATTCTATTTGCAAGTACAATTTCAAAGTTCCTGGTAAGACTCACCATAGCCCTAGAATGACAAGGATGTTTACAGAATGCATGAATAATGTGTTATACACCTTGTAATAAAATTTTGTTGTGTGTTGTAATATCTTTGATACAAAAATTGCTCCTCCTTCTCCTTTGCCACCTCTCTGTCGGCCTTTGTGGGAGCTCTGCTAGATTGTCTGTGAAGCCCATACAAGATACATGTGGCAGAAATTAGAAGAAATAGCAAGATTCCTTGGGGACCTCCGAGAAGGAAGTGCTACAAATAAAGGATATAAAAAAGCACCTGGAAAAAAGAATGCTTCTGAGACCAGAATTCAAATTAGCATTTTAACACCACAATATTT
The DNA here is from genome assembly GCF_000151845.1 of Pteropus vampyrus. Taxonomy (NCBI): domain Eukaryota; kingdom Metazoa; phylum Chordata; class Mammalia; order Chiroptera; family Pteropodidae; genus Pteropus; species Pteropus vampyrus. Next base: position 2,654,412 of record NW_011888864.1, on the reverse strand, counting down.
TTACTTTGTTATTGAAATCATATTAACCTGTTGCAAACTATAATATGAAACATAGAACTGTATAATATACTTTAGATTTTGTCTTATAAACACTTTGGCCATCAAAATATTGCAATGTGATACAAAATATAAAAATATCTAGATAAACTAGTATTATTATTGGACATCCAGCTGGACATACAGGCAATGATGACTTGAGATGTAAGCAAAACTACATAAGAATCATGCACTTTCTAGAATGTAGGTATTTGCATTATAAAGATTTAAAAGATATGAATGAAGTTTATTTAAACTAGGCTCACTGTGATTTACTTTAGTAGAGATGTTTGCATAATATACATAGTATTCCCTCAAACAGAGGGCAGGATAAAAGTGCTTATTGAGCTGAGCTCCAGGAAAGTACACAAGGATTTATCTAAAGGTCAATGAATATTATAAGAAATGTTGTTCATCACTAAAAGTAGTTATAATAATGAAGTTGAAAGTTTATACCTAAAACTCAGATTTGAAAAAAATTAATTTCCTATAATATTTTATTTTGTTCTTGACTTCCACCTCTACCAGAATATATGAGGAGTAGTGAGCACAGGTGGGGAAGGTTATAGAACTTAACAACCATTAAAGATATCTTTGTTTCTCTACCTCAAAACTGTCCAAATGCTTTCATTTAACTTAGGTACCTAGAGAGCAGAATTTACCTAGGAGTGAAATGGCTGGATCAAGGAATGATTAAGTTTTTAAGAAATGGCGAAACTGCCTTTCAAATGTTTTTACCATTTCACGCCCACAATTTGTGTATGAGAGATGCAGGCCTTCCATATCTTTGTCAATACTTGGTACAGTTTGTCTTTCAAATTTTAGCTATTACCATAGGTGTGTAGTAGTAATCCATTCTGGTTTTAATTTGTATTTCCCTAACAACTTATAATATTGAATATCTTTTTATATACGTATATATTATTTTATATATCTTTTTTGTGAAGTATTTCAATCATTTCTTCCCTCCTTTTGTTAACTAAGCTGTTTGTTTTCTTATTATTAATCTTTGAGAGTTCATTATGTATCCTCGACCCAACTAATTTATCAGATATGATATGCAGTATTTTCTCTCAGTCTAAAGTTTTTCTGTTCATTTTCATAATAGCACCTTTCAGAGTGGACATTTTTGTCAGTGTGACAAAGAACATTTATTGATTTGTTCTTTATGAATAGTACATTTGGTCAATCTAGAAACATCTCTTCCTAACCAAAGGACACAAAAAAATATTCCTCCACATTTTCTTCTGAAAGTTGTATAGTTTTAAGTTTTATATTTATGTCTATGATATAATAAAAATGTTAAGTAAAATTTTGCATGTGATACGAAGTGTGGATTGAAGTTCAGGTTTTTTTGCATATAGATATCTAATTGTTCTAGTACCATTTATGAAAAGATTATCCTTTATCTATGTAATTGTCCTTGCACTTTGGTTGAAAATCAGTTGTGCATGTATATGTGGATCTGTTTATGAACGCCTATTCTATTCCAGTAACCTATTTGTTTGTCTTTGCTCCAATACTATGCTATCTTGATAAAATATTTTCTTCAGCTCTTGATTCAGGCAGACGCATAGCCAGGAGACCTAAATAGTGCAGACCGGAACCCCAGCCTGCTTTCTGATCCTTCTCCTCAGCTCCATATGTACATACTGGGATCTCTACAAGGCTACCCACATAGGCCGACATGGTATCCTGGAGCTGACACAGCCAAATCTACTTCCTGCAGCGGGGGATCTCTAGCTCCTGGTCTCTGCAGCATCTTCAGTAACACATTGATATCCTGTGAGTCTCCACCCATCAATATTACCTGTGTTCCAGAGAGTATTCTTGTTTATTTGGTGACTATGGACCAGCTCTGGTCCAGGCAACTTTCAAACTTCCATTCAATTGGCCCAAATGCCACCATCTTCAACAAAGCTGATCCCTCCTCCCTAATGTGTTTCTCCCTGGACACTCTCCTCCAGCCCTGGAGGATCTTTGAGTTCTCTTTCCATGTTCTTATTTGCTCTCCTATAATTACTTTATACTAAAAATTCTTTACATTATATAAACATCGTATGATGTATAAAATTATTTATATTAAAATTCTCTTTACTGTGTATGGTTTCTCTTCCCAGTTTGGATACAGACTAATTTAATTTTTTCCATCCTTTTAGTTTTAACGCATTTGTTTTCTGTATATTTAAAGTACATTACGTGTAAGCAGCATATAATCAAGTTTTGCTCTTTTACATAATTGACAAACAGTTTAGACGAGGGGTCCTCAACCCCGAGGCTGCAGATCTGAACAAGTCCGTGGCATGTTAGGAACCCTGCCACACAGCAGGAGGTGAGCGGCATGCTGGAATGAAGCTTCATCTGTATTTGTAGCTGCTCCCCAGCGCTAGCTTCACCACTTCAGGTACACCTCAGATCATCAGACATTAGATTCTCATAGGAGTGCTGGTCCCTGGTGCCAAAAAGGTTTGGAGGCCGCTGGTTGGAGACCACTTACATTTAATATGACTAGTTATGTAATTAGATTTAAATTTGTCATCTACCTATTTATTTACTATCTATCTTACTGTTTTTTGTCCCCTCTTTCTTCCTTTTATGCCCTTTTTTAAAAAAATAAATTGAGTTCTAAAAATTATTCTATATTATCTTGTTTGTTTTTAATTAGCTATAACTATTTGTTTTATTATTATCGTGGTTTCTTTAGGTTTTAGAGTATATACATATAAGTCATCACAGTCTATCTTTAAGTGATAATATACCATTTTATGCATAGGACAAGAAGCATAACATACTTCCATTTCTCCTTGAACTAGCTTTGTGCTATTTTTGTGATATGTTTTATTACTTTTACATATGTTATTAACCTTACTCTACATTATTAACATGTTTGCTTAAATATTAATTATCTTTCTAAAATTTAAACAAGAACAATTTTATATCTTCCTAAAAGTAGTTACCTTTGCCAATGCCCTTTTTGTGCATCCAGATATCTATTTGGTATAATTTTTCTTCTTCCTGAGGACATCACAGTGTAGATCTGCTGGCAATTAAGTCTTCTTGATTTTATCTGTCTGAAAGTCTTTATTTTGGCTTCTTTTTTTGAAAAAGAAAATTTCATTGAGTATAGAATTCTAGAGTATTGAATTAATTGAGTATAGAATTTTAAGAGGCGGTTTCATTGTCTTATTTCTCTATGACAACATCTGCTGTCAACTTTATTTTGTTTCTGTCTCTTTTTTCTGTTTCCTTTGAAGATTTTCTCTTACTTAATCTTTGGTTTTAAGTAATTTGACAATATAGATGGTTATAGTATTTTCAGGTCCATAGAGCTTGAGTTCATTAACCTTCTTATATTTGTGGGTTTATAATTTTCATCAGATTTGGAAAAATTAAGCTATTGTTTTTTTCAAGTATATTTTTTCTGTACCCCCATCCTTGATTGAGGACTCTACTTACATGTATATTATGCTTTTTTGAAGTTGGTTCCACGAGTCATTGATGCTCTGTTCATATATTTTTTCATCTCTGTTTTTCATTTTAGTATGTTTTACTGTATCTTTAAATTCATGAACCATCTGCAATATTTAATCTGTCAGTCTCATCCAGTGTAATTTTCATCTTAGACATTACAATTTCCATCTCTGGATATTCAATTTGGGTCTTTTTTTTTTTTTGTATCTTTTATGTCTGTACTTTATTTGAGCATGTAGGGTCCAGAATAACTATCTTAATGTCCTTGTCTGTTGTTTCTAGCAGGGGTCAGCTGTGGGTCACTTTTGATTGACCGAACACTCTCCTCATTTCAAGTCATGTTTTCTTGCTTCTTTACATACATATCTTGCCTACCGACGCAAGATTTTGCAGACTAGATATTTCTGAATTTTTCTTAATATCCCTGGGATGCAATTTAGTTATTGGGAAATAGTTTGATAACTTTCAGTTTTTTCTTTAAGGTGTGTTATGTGAACTCGGATGATATATAGTTTAGGGCTAATTGGTTTCCACCACTGCTACAGAACTCTTCTCTGTACTCTATGAATGCTCTGTGGATATGAGTTTTTGTGATCTATCTGGTACAATTGTTGGCCCTATGTGAGCTCCTGACACTGTTCTCTTGAACCATATTGAACAATTTTTTCCAATGGCTTGTGAAGTTTCCTCAAATGCAAGTGTTGGTCAGTATTCTGCTGAATCATCTAAGGAAAGTCCTTTGCAAAATGCTGGAGCTCTCTCTCTCTGTGCATCTCTCTCCTCTGTCCTGTGAACTCTCTCATCTTGGTCTCTCCTGACTATCACTTCTGTCTGCTCAAGTGATGGAGTGTGCTGGATTCTGCTTGGTTTCTTCCTCTCTGAACTGTGGCCTCTCACTCTTTCAAGACAATAAACTGGGAAGATTGTAGGGCTTACTTTGTTTTCTGCCCTTCGATGAGTTAGTTTGTAATTGCTGCTATAACAATTAATGCAAAGTGAGAGACATAACAACACCCACTTATTTTCTCACAGTTCTGTAGGTCCGTAGTATGACTCAGTTGGTTCTCTGCCTATAGTCTCTAAGGCTGAAATGAAGGTGCCAGTGAAGCTGCATGCCTTTTCAAGGCTCTAAAGGACAATCTGATCCCGGGCTTGTTCAGATTGTTGGCAGAGTTCATTTCCTTATGGCTGTAAGACAGGGGTTGCTCTCAACTTCTCGAGGTAGCTCATATTTCATGGTTGGTAGTTGCCTTCAAAGCCAACAGTGATGTGTCATATCCTTTCAGGCTTCTAATCTCTGTGGTCTCTCTTACTGCCCCATCTCTCTTGCCTTCTCTTCTTCTCTTCTGCCTGACTGCTCCTACAGACCCTTCTGCCTCCTTCTACTATGATCACATTGAGATCTTCTGGGTTATCCAGGATGATTTTTCTATCTTCAAATCACTAGATTAGTAATCTTAAATTCTATCCATAGAGTTCATTTACAGCAGAGGTTGGATTAGTGTTTTAATGAATAAGCAGAGTATGGTAATCTTGGAGGGTCATCTTTAAAATTCTGACTACCTTATTCAGTAATTACTGTCTTTCTTTTCTCTTTTTAGGTATAATAAATAGTGCCTTAAAATTACTTTTTCTTGTAATTAGTCTAGTGCTTCATTTGTTGCAGATAGAATTGTAAATCTATTTCCTGCTACTATACCTTGCACAGAGGTGATGTCAGTGTTCAGGCTTTTAAGGTCTCTCTTCTCTATGATGGTATCTGCATTGCCATAAGAACTGGAGAAGGGATTGTTGGTATGGCAAGGGGACTTTGTCTTATTCTTGAGTCTGTCCTTATTTCTGGTGTGAAGTGTCTAAGCTAGTCTCATCCCTGTCACCTTGGTGTCTACACACATACAACTGGTCTCATTGGTTCTTTAGGTTGTCACCATGACATCTACTGTGGAAAACTATTGCCCTGGACATTCAACTCTAATACAGAATTACCCATACACTTTGTTTTGTTTGTCCTAACCCTGGTTTTCTACTAGAGAACTGAGATGCAGAACACGCATAACCCTGGTCACTCCTAGCATTTTCTGTCTCCACTTAGAATGAGTGACTTCTGACTGTTCACAAAGTGGCTGTGGGTAATCAGAATTGACACTTTAGGCTAGTCTATATTTTCTCAGTTCTGTGTTTTTTCTCCTATAATATTTGTGTGGACTATCAGATTGCAAGGTTTCTCTTAGATACTTTCAACCTGCCCCAGGCTACATCTGCAGAAGACAGCCACCCAAGACTTGAGTTTGTGGTGTCATTTTCCAAGTCTGAGTGGGGGTGCTGGCTTCTCACTTTTTTCCTTCTTCCCACCAATCTTAAAATGTTCCTAGCTCCTAAACATTTTTCAGCTTCTTCCTGGGTGATTTCCTAGAGAAATCCTTTTTCTCTAGTATCTTCTAATTATAATTTTGTCCTTCTAAGCTGTCCTTTTGATATGCAAAGAGAAACAAAAAGAGCAGTATATTGATAAAATTTAAATACATTTAATAGAATATCACACAATAAAATTAAATCTATAAGATTATAAAGTCTGCATGTTAGCAGATTAATGCCTTTCTGTTCTCAAAAAAAATATCTAAGGCCTTTCTGCAAATAGATCAAATCTTTGTGAAATAAATACAGATAATGGATAAAAGGACAGAAAGTTAATGGGGGAAAAAGGGTACAGAAGGTAAGTCGATCTGCTCAATATTGAATTACTGATTTTGGACAGTAGTGGAGAAGAGAGAAATAAGGAGCCACTGGGAGCTGAGGTTTCTGGCAAAGTTTTCATAAGAAAATATAGAGATAAGAGAAGTAAATTCCACAGCAGCTATCATGGTTATTTAGAAGATAAATAAGTGAAAATAATTATCTTTACAACAAGCAATGTATACTATCACATCACAAAAGAAATTCACTTCAGGTTTCTACACTTTCAATTCTTCTTGGGAATGTAACCTTGCACACAGATGAGACACAATGTAGAAACAGGAACCTAGTGCTATTTTGGTTCCATGTTTGTAGCTACATATAGTCAATAATATGAATATATGCTCAAATATCTTCCGTCAAAAAAGGTATCACTAAAACTCTCTCTCTCTCTCTCTCTCTCTCTCTCTCTCTCTCTCACACACACACACACACATATTCTATTTATTCAAATAATAAATATAAACTTTGTGAGATCTGATATATATCTACCTTCAAGTCACATGTTAGGAGAGGGGAATGAACAATAGCAGTGAGTTAATGGGGGAAAAAAATCCTAGCACATAGCAATAGCACGGTGCTTTATTCTAACTGAATGGAGCAAGGTGAATGATCTGAAGAATGGTGTCATGACCGAATTGATCCACGTTGATGAAAGAAGAAATTTATTAGTGCTTAGGGAGGTTGATACTAGACCTGATATTCTTCTCTCTTTTTAAATACCAAAGCTAGAAAAGGGAGATTTAGAAATACGTATCTAGGAAACTTTTTTTTTCCTCCTATTATAATTGAGGAATGGTTAATCCCTTGGGACAATAAATACAAATATGAAAGTGTTTCTTGTTTTTCCAACTCTGTGAAAGTGGTTTCCCTACTTCTATTTTCTATTGGCAAAAGTATTTAATAACATTTATCTTTTGACCTTTTATCCATTTGCCCTTTGAGTTTATTTGTACCAGCCCTGTGAATCCATAAGATACAGAGCAATCTAGTGGGTATTTGCTCTGTAAATCAAAACCACTGCAAAGCAGCTTGCAACTTTTTGGGACTCTACTTTTCTTCAAGCTGTCTGTAGACAACAGACAAGTGCAATGGAAAGATGTAAGTGCAAATTATAGGCTCAGGTTATTTCCTTTTTGTTATTACCTTTCTTCACTTACATTTGAAGAAAATCCACATCATACATCTCATAATACAGAGATGATTATCAGGTCAATAAGAGATAAATATGCAGCTTGCATTTATGGTCAAGACGGTGTGAAGAATTTACTTTTTCACTTAACTTGCAAATGAATTTGAAGGAGGCCGTGTTAAGTGGAATGAGCATAAACTGTTATTATGTTTCTCTCTCTCTCTTTTTTTTTTTATTATGCTGTCAAAAGGATAGAAAACACCCAGACGTATGCATAGTATTGGCTTATTTCCAAACTCTGTCATCAGATTAGTATTCAACTTAATGTTCAGGGGTTTATCCATTATAATTAATTATCCTCTAAGTGCAGAAAGATACTTAATTCTCTATCTCTACTCATTATTTGGATTTTCAGTTCTGTATTGAAGGGCCTCAGAAAAGATTAATTAAGTCAAACACTTTGAGGTTATTCTCCCATCATTGTACAGAGGATTTATATACATAACTGGCATTAATGTTGGTGAATATTTCTCCTGTAATTCTCTAGAATATAAATGAAACCGATGACTCCCTAAGTGAGTTTGTCTAGCAATAATAATATATGCCAGAATTATCCTAATGAGTGCTTCTGATATTTTACTTTTATTATTTACATTTTTTTTGTACTGAAGTAATAACCAAACAGTTTTTATATGTGAGGCAGCACATACTATATTTTAAGGAAAATTAAAACTTATTTTAGGTTGGAACATAACTAATTCCATAATCAAATTACTTCCATATATTTGCCGAATATCAATTCTCTCAGGTAATAAATGATTGGTTAAATATCTAATCTGTAAGACTGCTTACAATTTAAAAACACAACATTAAGTATTTAATATATTTAAATCTAAAATGAATCTCAAATATCAGAAATCTAGAAGACAGATTCTGGAACTTGGCTACTTGGAGTGAAATGAAAAGATTACCTAAAATTACAATTATAATTAAAAGTGCTTGATAATGAAAAGCGCTTGAAATCTGCTCTACACAAAAAGAGAATTTTTTAATATTTGTTTTTCCATTTATGAACTACACAGTCTTATGTTGAAATGTCTCAGAGGCCGTCACAACAATTAGTGAGAATTCATGCTATGAACAATTTTTCATGCTTTGCTCTGAAAAATTCTCTTCAGACTTATTCCACACATACTCATAAATATTAGCATTGAGGTAGAAAAGAGAATTCAACAGCACATTAAAAAAATCACAATGTGTTCAAATGAGATTTATCCTTGGGACACAAAGATGGTCCAACATACAGAAATCAATTGTTGTGATAAACCATATTAACAGAATGAAAGATAAAAATCACATGATCATCCCAATAGAGAGAAATAGTAGTTAACAAAATTCAGCTCCATTTTGGGAGAAAAAAACTCTCAACAAATCAGTTTAGAAATGCTACCTCAGCACAATAAAGGCCATATATGAAAAGCGCACAGCTTGCATCATACCCAATCATAAAAAATTGAAAGCTTTCTCAGATCAGGAACAGAGCAAGAATGCTACCTTTGCCACTTCTATTTAACATAATACTAGAAGTTCTTACCAGAGCATTTGGGCAACATATCATCTTTTAAAAATTCCTATTATAAGAGAATTCCTATTATAAGAGAATCTTTCATTCTTAAATATCCCTCTCCTCCAACCCCCACCCCAGTGGCTTTATTTCCCTCTATAGAGGTCATTTATCAAAGCATAAAACATAAGTGAGCTTGAAACTGTTTAGATTTTATAATTATGTCTATATACTCAACCACATGCATACTCTTTTTTAACTTCGAAAAGAAATTCCAGATGTGGTTTACTCATGAGTTGTTAAATCAAAAAATGGGATATAAATCACTATTATATTAAATATGTTAACTTTAAAAAATCTAAGTTGATGGAATAAATTAGGTTATTGTTCATTTGTTTTCAATTGAAATTTTTTAACGTTAGGTTCTTAATTCACTCTAGTCTATCCAGAAATATCATTTGGCTTAAATCACCAAAGATCATTAAAGAGTATTCCAAATTAGATTTTCCCCCAAGTGGAAGACGAGTTTATTAGACAAAATGAAGCAATTTGTGATTATTTATTTGATATGTATATTTTTCTGCTCAAGTACATTGTAAGCTTTTGGAAATGGTATTCAAATGTTATATTTCTTTGATATTCTAATGCAGAAATTGGCAAACATTTTTTTCTGTAAAGGGATAAATAATATCCCCAGCTTTGTGAGCCATATCATCTCTGCCACAACTACAAAACTCTGCCATTTTAGTGCAAAAGATCTGTAGACAAGCTATAAATAAAAATGTGACAGTGCTCTAATAAAAATTTATCTACAAAAATAAAGAAGCCAGTTTGGCTTGTGAACACTAGTTTACTAATTTTTCCATATGAGCATACAGTCAAGCAAAATACAAATAAGATTAATTGCAAAATCAATCTAAAGTATTACTTGCATTTTAACATTTTTTCTATAATATTAACTATTTTATCATTTTGTCATAATTAATAAGTTATACTATTTCCATTCAGATCCACACAAATAATCTGTAGACACAATTGTATATATAAGCTAATATCTGTCATATAAAAATACAAACATGTAGGGAAAAAACCTAGAAGGTCAATGATAGTAGTAGAGCCTTATAGTTTTCCCAAATTACTTGAATGTGTATTAAATTTATTTTTATAAGAAAACTAATTATTTTAATAACACAACAGATTGAAATTATACTACATGGATCACTTATGCACAAAATTAATACAGATGTTCATGGTTCATTACCTGAAAAATAAAATTTAAAATAAATGAAAGACATCCTGTGCTAAGAAAAATACTGGTTGTGATAAAAAATGATTCAAAATGCAATTATTTTAGCTGGTCTAATATCAGTGCCTAATATGA
>NW_011888864.1:2639292-2642860 GCF_000151845.1 Pteropus vampyrus | reverse complement strand
TTAAAAAAATCACAATGTGTTCAAATGAGATTTATCCTTGGGACACAAAGATGGTCCAACATACAGAAATCAATTGTTGTGATAAACCATATTAACAGAATGAAAGATAAAAATCACATGATCATCCCAATAGAGAGAAATAGTAGTTAACAAAATTCAGCTCCATTTTGGGAGAAAAAAACTCTCAACAAATCAGTTTAGAAATGCTACCTCAGCACAATAAAGGCCATATATGAAAAGCGCACAGCTTGCATCATACCCAATCATAAAAAATTGAAAGCTTTCTCAGATCAGGAACAGAGCAAGAATGCTACCTTTGCCACTTCTATTTAACATAATACTAGAAGTTCTTACCAGAGCATTTGGGCAACATATCATCTTTTAAAAATTCCTATTATAAGAGAATTCCTATTATAAGAGAATCTTTCATTCTTAAATATCCCTCTCCTCCAACCCCCACCCCAGTGGCTTTATTTCCCTCTATAGAGGTCATTTATCAAAGCATAAAACATAAGTGAGCTTGAAACTGTTTAGATTTTATAATTATGTCTATATACTCAACCACATGCATACTCTTTTTTAACTTCGAAAAGAAATTCCAGATGTGGTTTACTCATGAGTTGTTAAATCAAAAAATGGGATATAAATCACTATTATATTAAATATGTTAACTTTAAAAAATCTAAGTTGATGGAATAAATTAGGTTATTGTTCATTTGTTTTCAATTGAAATTTTTTAACGTTAGGTTCTTAATTCACTCTAGTCTATCCAGAAATATCATTTGGCTTAAATCACCAAAGATCATTAAAGAGTATTCCAAATTAGATTTTCCCCCAAGTGGAAGACGAGTTTATTAGACAAAATGAAGCAATTTGTGATTATTTATTTGATATGTATATTTTTCTGCTCAAGTACATTGTAAGCTTTTGGAAATGGTATTCAAATGTTATATTTCTTTGATATTCTAATGCAGAAATTGGCAAACATTTTTTTCTGTAAAGGGATAAATAATATCCCCAGCTTTGTGAGCCATATCATCTCTGCCACAACTACAAAACTCTGCCATTTTAGTGCAAAAGATCTGTAGACAAGCTATAAATAAAAATGTGACAGTGCTCTAATAAAAATTTATCTACAAAAATAAAGAAGCCAGTTTGGCTTGTGAACACTAGTTTACTAATTTTTCCATATGAGCATACAGTCAAGCAAAATACAAATAAGATTAATTGCAAAATCAATCTAAAGTATTACTTGCATTTTAACATTTTTTCTATAATATTAACTATTTTATCATTTTGTCATAATTAATAAGTTATACTATTTCCATTCAGATCCACACAAATAATCTGTAGACACAATTGTATATATAAGCTAATATCTGTCATATAAAAATACAAACATGTAGGGAAAAAACCTAGAAGGTCAATGATAGTAGTAGAGCCTTATAGTTTTCCCAAATTACTTGAATGTGTATTAAATTTATTTTTATAAGAAAACTAATTATTTTAATAACACAACAGATTGAAATTATACTACATGGATCACTTATGCACAAAATTAATACAGATGTTCATGGTTCATTACCTGAAAAATAAAATTTAAAATAAATGAAAGACATCCTGTGCTAAGAAAAATACTGGTTGTGATAAAAAATGATTCAAAATGCAATTATTTTAGCTGGTCTAATATCAGTGCCTAATATGATATCACAATGATTCTAGGACTTGAATCATTTTTATTGACTGAAGACTTGTTCTGTTTTTTAGCACTCTTACAACGCTATTTGAAGATCATAGAGTGGAAAGTTAGCTTTGTCATGCTGCTCTAAGACAGAAACACAGATTATTGGGTTCTGAATTCCATAATTGAAAAAATGTTTTTATTGTTTTTATTATGTGTAGAAGCCTATACGAATGCTAAATTGTTCTTGATTATGAATTATTTGGCTAGAGCAATCAGAACTCAAAAACTTCTATCAGAATATATTACTGTAAAATAATGTAAACAAAAAGCTGAAATTCATTTAAAAATGCTCTTCTACATCATTATAATTTTTGGCATATTAGAGATATAGTAACATTTTGAGAAGTCTGCATTTAAAAAATAAATATATCTCCACATATTTATTTTTGTGTTTGAATATTTACTCTTATCTCTACTCCGTCATTTCAAAATATTTGTACTAGATACTGGTTGCTCTTTTGGAATTCAAATTAATAGAAAGAATGACTGAATTAAACTTCCTGAGCCTAAGAAAAATGTTTTGTTTTTTTTTTTTTTTGAGTGGAAGATGGGGCCTTCATTAAAAAAAAAAAAAAAAGACATTTTAAATATGAAAATTTAAAGGATCTCTTTTCCATTTTCCAGAACATTTTTTTCATGATTTTAGAAAATAAATGTGAGAATTAACATTATATTTATAATACAATGATTATGTTACCTATAATCATTTGAGCTTTAAATAATCCAAATTGTGTAGATTTCAGTAACAAAAGGAATTTATTATGAGTATATGTGTCAGAATTTGAGTGGAATAAAAGGATTGAAATAGTGAGAATCTAAAAGTTTCTCCTACTTTACTTCTTGCCTGTATTTGTTTTCTTTTCTTATATATATCTTTATGTCCTCTATACTTCTCATTCATTTTTAATCTGATTGTTCTTCTTTGTTTTAATGACAAACTTGGTAACCAAGAGGGACAGTATTTACATGTCCTCAGTTTCAACTATTCAGAAAGATTTCAAAATCAAGGGTAAACATTCAGATTATCTCAGTTCCTGTCTCCTATGTACTAATCAACCATAGAGTAGGTGGCATCATGACATAATAGAATACCTGCTTCCAATATAAACATATGAATCAAGGAAGGTCAGAGGTCACCAGATATGGTGTGTGACAAATGAATGGTTTTTGAATGAATTTCGCACAAAAAAATAAAAATAAAACAAAACAAAATAAAAACAAACAATAAGTGTTCCCAAATATGGCATGTGTTCTTTAGGGAGGAAAAATAAAGAGAACTTTTAAATCTTTGAAAATTCAAAAACTGAAGTATCGATTAAAAAACAATAATCACCACCTGTATTCACATCCATATATATTATTTGTCTGATGAAAAATAGCATGTTTTTCCACATAACCTACTGAAGAATTTCATGAATGTCTTCTGAAATGTCTTAAAAATTATGATATAACTTTTCCCACTTGACTTTCTAATGTAATGGATTATGTTACTGCATTTCGAGCATGCAAATATCTTTTACATTTTTGTGCTAAATTCTACATGTGAATGGTATACTCTTATTTTAATACAGAACTAGTTATTTTCTTATCATTTTAGTCAGATTTATATAATTATGTTCATAAATGACGTGCTACTTTCTTTGATCTCAAGTGAGACAACTGCATTTCCTAAAGGACTCTTCATGTCCAAGGTCAGTTTTAGTCTTCATCTTACTTATTACTAACATTTGCCTCAGTTAAGAAGTTCTTTTTTCAAAAAATTAATTTATTTTTTATGGTGATATTGGCTGTACATTTTAATAGTAAGGCATATATATATATATA
>NW_011888864.1:2638000-2638363 GCF_000151845.1 Pteropus vampyrus | reverse complement strand
GTTGAAAACAAAATCTAAGATGAGTTCACCACAGGAGATTAGAGAGGAACATAAGAATCCAGAGACTAAATCTTATGTCCAATGTAACTATATTAATAAGAGATGGAGGTGGAACAACCTGTTAAGCAGGAGGAAAAACTGATGAAAATGGTACCAAGAAACCAATTAAAAAATGTGACAAAAAAAAAAAAAAAAACAATCTGTTGACTATTTCCCTCCCACTGCCAGATTCTGCCCTTAGAAAAAAAAAAAAAAAAAAAAAAGAGCTGTTTATTCAGGTCTTTTGCCCATTTTTTGATTGGATCATTTGTTTTTCTCTTGTTATTGAGTTGTATGAGTTCTTTGTATATTTTGTATATTAGA
>NW_011888864.1:2610938-2636755 GCF_000151845.1 Pteropus vampyrus | reverse complement strand
AAAAAGAGCTGTTTATTCAGGTCTTTTGCCCATTTTTTGATTGGATCATTTGTTTTTCTCTTGTTATTGAGTTGTATGAGTTCTTTGTATATTTTGTATATTAGACCCTCATTAGGGTCTAATTAATAGATACTTTTGTATTTGAAGAATTAACCTCCCCAAGATCAGGGGAGATAAGGAAGTATTTGTAGATTAATTGATGAAAAGGTAACATAGGAATTAAAAGCAACCTTATAGAAGCTAACTTTCAAACCTGCCCAAATTTCTGGGGGGAAAAATGCAAGGACACAGTAGGTTAAGTATTTCATTAATCTTATTCAATGCTAGATAAGTAGAGGCACTAAAATCTATGTATATTGAGATTTAACATCACTGTTTTGTGGTTCCTATTGGTGGTATGTTTGGTGACAGTTTTCAGTTCACCCACCCTGTTTTCAATTTAATTAAATCTAAACAGCTTGGGAAAATTTAATTTTTTAAAACAGTTTTTAAACTCTGATAGAGAAATACAGTTCACAATAGATAAATACAAAATAAACTGTCTTTTACTATGATACTTCAAATTCCTTTAAATAATTACTTTTGCTTTGAATAATTACTTTTCTAAGGGAAAAAAATTAGTAATTATTCAAGTGAAAATTGATTTGGTAACACCTATTTGAGATTTTTAAATATAAAAATAGAAGTTACTTTTGAAAATGTTAGTTAAGTGATACGGCTCCAAGAAAAAAATGTTTTAAACAACTCTGAAAATATTTAGCTAAAAAGCATATTAAATTTATTACTAAAAGTTTATGTTGAATTCTCCATGTAATGACTTCAGCATGTATTTTAGTAAGGAAGGTAAGAGTAAAGAGACACCATAAGTGTGTTTGAACCATGCCACACCATGCTGAAACTTGTGGAATGCACAAATTTACTTTTTATAAAATCGTAAACATTTTTAAATTGATCATATTAATTAGTTAAACCAAAGAAGCAATTAGCTAGGTAAATAGATCTTTTTTCTTTAATATTCATATATTTTACTGACTACATTAACTATCAAATTGAGTTAAAATTGGATAATCAGGAATAGTATGCGGATGCCTCAATCTCTTGATAACTTGTTCACAGGACTGTGAGGCTGAATGGTCACATGCCATGAAGAGGGCTTAGAAGTGTCCTGATGGAAAAATGAACAATACAACAATTCCCTCTGATGGTCTGGCCTCAACAGATGCCTGGTGTAACTAGCTAGAAAATATGACACTACTTTTACCTTGAAATTAAAAAAAAAATACTTCTATTATACAAAGATTTCCGTGACAGAGAAAGTTGACTGGTTACTTCTCAATTTAACACCAAACAGTTAAGAAATGTACAAAAGGTTTCCAAATATTTGAAATCTACTAACTTTCATAATAAAATTAATATAAAAGCTTGAGTGTTCAAGAAATAATTATTTTAGTTCATTGAAATTGCAACACACATTGCTTTTAGTCCTATAAAACTTTTTTTTTTTTTTTCAATTCTGGCTAAGATAAGAAAGATGATTTGGAATTTTTAGACTAAAAAAAAATAGACACCATTATACAGTAAAATCCAGCCAATGGAACTGCTTTGTGGCTCACCTGGAAAATGAGGACAGAAAGTCTATTTGATAAATATTATAAAGTGGAAAAAAGAGATAAACAATATTCTTTGCCATTTAGAATGTTTTTTGAAAATCAAAAGCAATATTCAATTATGACTTCTTAGTGTGTGTCTGCATTTGTGTATAGAGCTTTATAGAAAGACATGGAGATTTTAAGTTTCAGAAAATAAGACTCTACAAATATAGATGTTTATTCTATTTTATCAAATTAAGAAATATACTTTTAAGGCACCAGAGTCATCTCCACGATCCAAGGAGAAGTTGGTTATGTCAGTCAAAGCCTTAAGACTGAGTTTTGCTCTTACCTTGAGGTCAGGGGATGGGATAATAGAAAATAGATGGTGTCAATAGCAGAGTGATGTTCAATCACTCCCCAAAAATCGCAAAAGCAAAACCAGTCCCATGAGATGACAGCTACTACAAGTCATGCATAAGAGCAGGGAGCATAAACACCTAACAGCACAAGACTTGAATGATTTCAGCATTTCTTCAAGAAGGAGGAGGGGAGGCAAGATGATAAACGATGGACGTGAGAAGTGGAGAACCCAGAATGGCCAGGAGGCATGCACTGGAAAGTGAGCAGGACACTTTGAGAAAAGTCCACTAAAACTATAAATAAGTACATATTTTTTCACACTCTAAACTGGGAATAATTATCATGGGTTCATGGTTTAGGATGAGGTAACAGGAATGATTTGATGACTGAAATCTCCAAAATATTTCCCACCACGCAGCTCCACACTGAAGAGAAACTGCTTAAATGGTAATCTAAATTTATCAGAAGAGAAGCCACAGGAGCAAAGCAAGAGCCAGTCATGTTTAAAATGAGCAAAGGAAACTGATAGGAGATTTCAAATGGTAAGCAACCAATTCTTAAAGAATTATTGGAAATTACAGGAGAGATCATTAGAGCTATGAACCTAGAAAAACTCTTCAGACCCACCCCTTTTTCCTAAAATATTATGATACCAACTTTATGGAGAGAAAGAAAAAGTCTAACAAAATTTTCGTAATTAAATGCCATATTAAGTTATAAGAAAAAAAGGTACATTGAAATAAAACAATGCCCTGTGGAAGTTGAAAACACTCTAGAAAGGCATGATACAGAGCAGATGGACACTGCAGCCAAATGTTTCAAAGCAAACTCAAATAAATTAAGAAAATAAGAGTAGGAATAAAATAATAGCATAAATCTAAATTAGAAAAACTCAGAAATAAAATGATGCAACACAGAAAAAATTCGAAATAAATAACAGTATTTTAAAAATAAAAGTTAACCTGGATGACATGTAGATAATATCTTCAGATAAATGGAATAAGCAAAGAGGAAATTTTCTCCTAAATCAAAAATAAATAAAAAGATAAAAAAGAATCAAGAAAAAGTGACTAGCATAGACTATTACTGAGAAATATCCAGTAGATCTATATTAGATGACTTCAAATAAAAAAAAAACCAAAGCAATGAAAACAATTGTGGAATTTTAAAATTTCTCAAAAGCATTACATTCTATCAGCAAATTCCACCTAGCTACAAGTGATATGCTTCACCAATGCTTGCCGCACATCTTAGACACTGTCATAAAAAAAGTGCATTATAAAACAACAAAGTAATGTTAGTTTTATAACTTTAGTTGTTTCAAATACTTTTGTTTGATGTACTTGATATGTATGGCTTTTTCCTCAAGAAGGATAATATAAAATTCTTATTTTTTCTTCTCAATATTCTTAACTCACATTAAATTAGTTGTCAAATAATGATCTTTTTTCTTTTACCATAATTTTGGCATTTATCTCCTGTGATCTTATTTTACCAGCCTATATTCTCTCCCAAGATGCTCCAAGCTTTAGTCAAATCACTCATTCAATAAACATATATTGAGCTTCTCTCTGTGTTAGTGATATTGCAGTGAGAAAGATGCAGTGTCCCAAGCTTCTCACAACTAATAGTGATATGCTCTAATTTTTAACCAGCTCTGCAATTATTTTTGTCTTTCCAAACATTATGAGTTCCTCAAATGTGTCTGAAATGACTTAACCACTGAAGCCAAAGCTGCTTCTACTTGGAACACTCTGCCATACAAGAAAGAGAACAAGTTCTGGTTTCAGCAACACTCAGGCTTCAATCTCATCTCTGGTTCAAACTAAATATGCAAATTTAAGTAAGAAACTTAATTTTTCTAAGCCTCATTTCCTCAGCTGTAGGAAGGCTTTAATGATATTTCACTTCATGGGTTTATTGTGGGAATTAATGAAACAACATATAAAAGTACTTTATAAGCATAAAGCACCATACAGGTTTCAGGTTACCCAACTACTGAAAATTTCCACATCGAACTCCATGTGTCTAGTATGGAATTCATTTAATAGTCATTCAAATAACACAGACTACCTGCTCGCCACGAGTCCAGGTGTAAGTCGCCATGTTTCCTTATAACTACTGCTGTATCTCTCTGATTCTAAGGCTTATATTTTCATCCAAAATGCTGGAATCTTTCTTTTCATGCATTTGTCAAAATTTAGGTTTACTTTAAATCATTTCCTTTCTCTAATTATCAATAAACAGCCAATGTTCTTCCGGCTTTCTGATGTTTTCTTCTTTAAGTTTTTGACATCTCTTCAATCATCTCTTTCTTTATTTCTTTATTCAAAATATATGACTTGAATCTTTTTCAATTGTTTAAAAATTGCTCCATTGTGTTCAAAACTAAGCGAATTTTAAGTATTGATTTTTACCCCCCCAAAAAATACGCTAACAATTACAGAATGATTGACTGTAATATATTTTTAAAAAGTAGGCATTAGAACAAGCTTAAGGTGTACTTTTAATTAGAACAAGCTTAAGGTGTACTATGGCACAATGAAATAACTCCGGATACATGAATATCCACATTATAATAGGAAAACAAACAAAAATATCATTGATAAGGGCAACTTTGCATGATAGGCCTAAAGAACCCTTGACATTTTGCAAGACTACTTTTAATTTTTTTGACCTGGAAAATGAAAACTGATTCATAGAAGTTACAAGGAAATAGGTAAATTCATTTTTTCTTCAATTCTGCTTAATCAATATACCGAGGTTAAATAGGACTTTGTTGTGACATATTTTAGATAAAAAATTCATAAGATAAGGAAGATGGTTGAGAAGGTTTTCTTTAAAATCAGATAATTATTAAATTCTATCTCTTTAGAACTTAGGACAAAAATATCAATCCAATCACACACACACATGCCATATCATACCATACAATGTGCACGTATTCATATGAACACACAGGTTACAAACTGATATATATCTAGACACTGATAGATATAAGTAATCTTACAAATTCATTTGAAGGGAAAGAGCCCCATGAGAACCTCTCAGAGATCCAGTCCTGCTAGAATAATTTTCTAGGCATTTTTTTTTTAATAGATCAAAGTCTGGGGTTAATAGATGTGGAAAGATAATAGAATAATAATAACAATAACAATAATAACAACAATAGTAGCAGAAGGAATAACCTACAGTATTTATATCTTTACCACAACAAGTACATCTGAGTTCTCACTGACAAAAATGTGGAAGTTAGTTTGGCTCAAGTGACTTTGAAAAGGTCATAGCCTAGGAAAATATAAAGTAACTAGACTGACCTCTAGAAGAAATAGAGACAATTGTCAAGAACTACTCCCAGATAAATATCAGGCCTAGACAATTTAAAAGCATATTCTATCAACTATTTAAGAAAGACAATAAAATATATTGTGAATAAAATATCAAGGAACAAACTTAATGAGAATATACAATGTTTACGTAAAGAAACTTTAAACACAACTTTATCTGTCATTAAACATTAAGACAGAAAAAAAACCTTCATTTTTAAAAAATGAAACTATTTTGTTGACATCAAAAATAGCTCGAAAGGAGCACAAAGAAAATCATGACAAATCATTCTTTTGAATGTCAATTAAAAAACACAAATAAAATATTACAATACAATCCAGATTCAACATGGATGACCACATAGGATTTAAGGTATAATGCCAAGATGTTTTGGTGTTAGAATATTTTATTCATCATATTGATGAATGAAAGTAAAATGCTATGATCTCATTGTATATTCAATGGATAGTTTAAAATGCAACATTAATTTCTTATAAAAATTCTTAATTAAATGAGAATAGATAATTACTTTTACAGCACATAAAATGAATCCCTATCTCTTTAATGGATAAAATAAAAATTTCTACATGAACATTCTCTTAATGTTATAAAAGCATATAGAACTTTAATGAAAGCATTATCTTTAAAGTAAGAATAATAATGAGTATCTTATTATCATTATTGTTATTAAACTTTGTTGTGGATACACAGGTTAATCCAGTTAGATGAGAATAGAAATGAGAGAGAAAAATGTGAGTGGAGACTTCTGTTTTCAGTAAGGTGGATTATATATACTTATTTCTCCTGCTAAGTACAACTAAAAACCCTGGACATTCTACATAAAATAAACATAAAGAGACTCTGAAAGGTGGAGAGGAGGAGGCAGAATGGCTAGACACATTGACACCCAAGGAAAGATGTGGTGGTGAGTTCTCTGGATTTTCTTTGTGGCTCATATTTCTCTGACTTGGATTTGAAAAGTTGTCAATCTGGAAACCCAATGTGTGCAGACAAAAAAAAAAAAAAACTCTCCAACAAAAGCTTGCTTTTTCTATTTAAAGGGACAGAAAGGGGAAGTTAAACAAGACAGACAACTTTAGACAATAACTGCTCTACTCCAGCCAAATGCCACAGATAACACTGTTTCCATCTTCAACCATACGAGCAAAAGGCAAGTGGAATCTCTATGATATTGGGCTAGACAAGGAGTTCTTAAACTTGACAGCAGGAAAAAAACAAAACAAAAAAAGCTATTGAGCAGAAGAAAATATTTGCAAACCACTTATCTAACAAAGAATATACAATAAATATTAAAAGAACTCTCAAAACTCAGTTAAAAAGCAAACAATCCAATTAGAACAAGGTAAAAGTCATGAAGATGTATTTCACTGAAGAAGATATACAGATGGCAAATGAGAACATGAAAAGATGTTCAACATCATTAGCTGTTAGGGAAATGCGAATTAAAATCACAATAAGATATCACTACACACCTACTGGAATGGCTAAAGTAAAAAAAAATTAAAAATGGTGATAACATCAAATGTTAAAGAGAATGGAGAGGAACTAAGTCACTTATACATTGCTGGTGTACATGTAAAACATTTCTACACACTCTAGGAAACAGTATGCCTACTTCTATAAACACTAAAATATGCCACTCTACAATTGCACTCACTCCTAGGCATTTATCTCAGAGAAGTAAGAACAAAAACCTGCATAGAATGCTCATAGAAACTTTATTCATAATAATCATAAACTGGAATCAATTCAGTTGTCTTTCAATGGGTGAATGATTAAACAAACTGTGGTATATTTATACCATAGAATCCTATTCAGCAATATAACTGCATAGACTATTGATACACTCAACGACCTGGATGGATCTCTATAAAATTATGCCGAGCGAAAAAGCCAATCACAAAAAGATTTTATACTCTACAATTCTATTTATTTCATATAATATTCTTGAAATAACAAAAGTACAGAAATGGAGGAAAGACTG
This sequence comes from Pteropus vampyrus, assembly GCF_000151845.1. Lineage (NCBI taxonomy): Eukaryota > Metazoa > Chordata > Mammalia > Chiroptera > Pteropodidae > Pteropus > Pteropus vampyrus. The sequence goes on along the minus strand of NW_011888864.1, from coordinate 2,629,471 downwards.
TCTCAGTGGGGTTAAGGAGAGGGTGAAGGTGTGGCTATAAAAGGGAGACAGTTATAATCTTTGTGTGATAGAATTCTTGTGTAGTTTGTATCAATGTCAAAATCCTGGTTGTGATACTGTGTTATACATTATTGTGTTTTTGCAAGATACTACCATTTGAGAAAACTGGGTAAAAAGTACACAGGATTTTTTTGTATTGTTTTTTTAGGGCTGCACGTGAATCTCCAATTATTTCCTAATAGTTTTTTTTTTTTTTAATCAGAAAGGAAATGTTAAAAAAAAAAAAACCTTATAGTTACTTTAAGATATTATATTTCACTTAGAATACTATGATAAACAAGAAAAGATAAGAATAAATCTCAGATTAAAATATAACTGACTTAATGGCTGGATACAAAATTTATGTATCTTCTATGTAGACAAACAGCAAGATAAGATAAAGTTGATACAATTAAAGAATAGACATAACATCAAGAAACTTTAAAAAACATTCTTGAGGAACACTAAAGAGTAATAAGTAAAATTATATTATATACTTGAAAATGAAGACTCAGTATATTCTAAAGAGAATTACTTGTCCCTAAATCAATCTCTACATTTTAGGTAATTTCAATAAAAATGCCAATTAAAATCTTTTTCGAAATACTAATATTATTTTGGTGTCCTAAGGCAAAATATAGAAGAATACTTCCCAGAATGAAGGCTATTAAACATATTGGATCCAACCAATATTAAAGAAATGATTAAAGAGTTAGTTTCTTGACCGTATATATATACGGTCAAGAAATTTCAGAAATAAACCATTATACATTGGGAAATTCAATATATTTAAAGGAATCTTTTTATATCAGTAAAGGAAACATAGTTTATTAAATAAATAGCATGGCAATATTTGAGTTGAAATGTATTTTAATTCTTACTCTAACCTTTATATTAAAATAAATTCTAAAGGTATCAAATAATTAAATGTAAAAATACTTTAAAATACAATAAAATAAATATAAAATATCTCATTTTAATTCACTTTTTTAGTGGTTAGACTTTTCTCAACAACATACAAATCCCGGAAGGTATATATAAAAGTGATTAATAAATTCAAGCTATATAAATTTTTAAAAAATATATTTTTTTAGAAAAAAGAACATGACAATTAGAGACACATGACTATTTAATATTTGTGTCATCTATTGCTGTGTAAGTACCTCCAAGTCTCAGAGGTTCACTGCAGTAAGTATTTATACTCACGTTCACACAGCCTCACTTTGCATCTGAATAAACTAATCCAGATTGTATTGCTGGGGGTCTCTGCTTCAGCCTACAGCACCAGCTGTGCTGGATGCTGGCTGTGGTTGGTCTCAGATCTTTGCAAGTGTTTATTGTGGTGACCAGGATAAAAGGACAATGTTAACTGGTGGGAACCTCTTCTAATTGTGGGTCACAAAATGCCAGAATTTAAGACCAGTCTTTAAGTAAGACTAAAGTCTCCACTCCTGTCACATCTGTGAACTCACAGTTGACCAAAATAAGTCACGTTGACAAGGACAAAGTCAAGGGATAGAGAAGTATATTGTCTCATAACACAGCAAGGGCCAAGGCTTTGATGTATAATACTATTAAACAGAAATGAAAAGTTGAGACTAATAATTCAGTTTTTGATAGTGAGGTTGATACTTGCAATTCGTATTATATAAAAGGTAAATTTCCTTGTGCATAAATAGTTTGTACAAATCCATTAGAATTAAATTGAAATGCAAAGGAAAAATTAGTAAAGGATATGAATATACAAATTTCAGAAAATAAACAAATATGCTTTAACTATATGCAAAGATATTCTACCTCATTCATAATAAGATAAATGTAAATTAAATTTGGCAAAGATGGGCAAAAATGAAAATAAAGTCTGGCCGCCACAGCTGCTGGGGGACGGGCTCCGCTGGCATGCTAACTCTGCTGCTCTGGAGGTTTCATGCGTGGTAAGGAGCTACGCGCGGCTGAGTCAGATGGTGCCCCCGGAACCCCCAGACTGATACAGCAACTCTCATGAAACCTTGACCACATGGGCACGAGTTACTACCACACATAATAAAAGACTTTTGCCTGCAACTTCGTGGGAGGATATGGGAAGGGGTCCTTTAAGGAAAACAGCCAAAACCGACCAAAGAGTAAACAACTTGAAGCCAATAGGCCGTCCCTTAAAAATGATGCACCCCAAGCAAAACACAAAAAGAACAAAAAGAAAAAAAAAGTACTCAAATGAAGATTGAATAGGTTCAGGGAGTACCTAAGGCAAACTCAAATGGTTCACAACGGGGAGCTGATAGCAACAGACAGTCAGGAAGTAAGAGAAGAAATTTTAGTTAAAGAAAGATAGTCATAGGGAAGGAAGAGGATTTAAAAGACAAGCAGCAAAGAAAATGCAATGATATGTTTCCATGGTAGACAACCTGGCCATGAGATTGCAGATTGCCCAGCCGCCCTTGAGAATCAAGATATGGGCACTGGAATATGTTACCAGTGTGGATCCACAGAGCACGAAATAACCAAGTGCAAAGCTAAAGTAGACCCAGCTCTTGGTGAATTTCCTTTTGAGAAATGTTTTTTTTTGTGTGTGGAAATGAACTCTATGCTGATGGTGGTTGCTGCAGACTTTGTGGTTCTATGGATCATTTTAAGAAAGATTGTCTTCAAAGTTAGAGTTCAGATAGAATGGTTACAGTTGGTCGCTGGGCAATTGAAATGAGTGTGGACTATGAAGAAATTTTGGATGTGCCTAAATCACAGTAACTCAAAACAAAGATACCTAAAGTTGTTAACATTTTAGAATGATTAGTACTGTCATAAGTTACCACCTTATCGTTAAATTCTGAACTGGTATTGTTCACAAGTTGGAGCTGGTCTCCCTTGGAGAAGCCTGGATTGTACATATCTGTATGATCTGGGTGTGGTCAGTTTCCTGAGTACTGTCGATCAAAGAATACTTCTTCCACAGAGAAAATCACTAAATAAAAGCATAAGATATTTAAAATGGATTCTTTAAAAGAACATATTTTTAACAGAATAGGTGTAACTAAATGGTTATATACCTAATTGCAACACTCATCTGTTTCTTAAAAACAAAATTATGCATTAATCTGAACCACTCCTAAACAAAGGGTAACTGCTTTGCATTTATAAATGAATTTTTGGTTATATTTTTTTTCTAGGTTCAAAGTATCAATTTATTATTATAGTAGAAATGTATAAGTTGCCACAAAACCTGCTGTATTTTAAAAATAATTAATAAAAACTCTTGCTATTAAAAAAATGAAAAGAAACTCACAGTATCTTGTACTGGTGAGTCATTCTTATATATTACTGACAGATGTGAAATTGACACATCTACAGAAGGCAAGTTAAGTATACACACACATACACACATACATTTATATATACATTTTTTTACTTTTATAACATATTTTACAGATATATGTTAAAATGCACACAATCTTTGATTTAGCAATTTTATTTCTTTATATATATTTGTCCTCCAAGTAAATGTGCACAAAGTCATTCATGACAACAGTTTAAAACAGTAGATTAAAAACGTCTAAATGGCTATCAATTTTTTGACTGGTTATATAAATCATGTTACATCTATACAACTAAACTCCATCTTTAGAAATAATTAGCCACCAATATAGGCACTGATGTGGAATGATCTTTATGACATATTAAGAGAGAGAAAAGCAAGAGTTCATAATATTCTCACATTTCTATAGGAAAAAAAAGGTAGATTAGAATTCTATTTGTAGGAAACTTGGTAAAAACGAAGCATATGACTGAAGAATAAATAAGAAATAATAGTATTGTCTCAGGAAAGGTAATCTTGAAAGCAATTATCAGCTATCATTGAGATAAAAGCTAAAAAAACAAACAAATGAACAAAAAAACCAGCATTCCCATCAGTAGCCATCTGAAGAGCATGGGTGCCATTTTTAGACATTCAGGGGAAATGTATATTTACAACTCAAGGTATAAGTTTAGAACTTGTAGATTTCTGTTTCTTACCTGCATTAGTTTGATAGCACAGAGATGCCTTTCATACATTTCATAATATATGTATTCGACAATGAGAATATGAATTTTAGTATGCAAATTTCTACAGGACAATCATCATCCTCTTTCTTTTTCTCTGAAGGTACCCAGAATTATTGTACTGATGATTTTGATAATGATGACAATCCAGATCACAATAAATGTCTTGTTATTTTTTAGCTTTAGAAAGTTATCTGCTCAAAAAAATTATAATACTCTAATTCCTTAATTATAAATTTTATCGTCTAGAGATGTCGAATACAATAATTGAAAGAAAACTTTAATAAGATAATTTTTCTCGTTGGGGAATTTCTCCTCTTCAGATTAATTACCTTAAAAGAGGAGGGGCATAATTAACTAAATTATCTGGTATTTTAAAACTACAGTTTTTCATTTGCATGCTAAAATATAAAATACATTTTACTCAAACACTTGCTTTCTCTTAAGAAGTTATGTTTTTAACAGAACTTTGTCATTACAATCTCATATGACTTAATCTTTCACACTTTTATTTTACAAAATCTAAGTGATGTTAAAGCAACTTTGTCTGGTTTCCTCTCGAGTTTGTTACAAAAATTCTTAAAGATCACTCTAGTCACTTAGAAATACTAATGAGTGGTCTAAATCTTTCTGTGGATTAAATAATAAAGCAACAACTTTATGACCTTGAGAAATTTATTAAAGCTTTTTATGCCTCAGTTTCTTCACATACAGAATGTGAATAACAATAATTACTACTGAGGCTTGTGAGGGCAAAATAAAATGATTACAACAGTACTTGAGGAGAAAATAATTGCTAGCTATTTTTACTTATTTTTTACTAAGATTTTTATTGAATGTTACTAGGAAACTTAAAGATCCACTATATCATATTTATCTCAAAATAAGTTTGTGTATTTTGGCATAGTAAGTCATTATAAGTAGTGTTTGTCACTTAATAATAATTAAATAACAGATTTTGCCTTTGTAATACAATTTTTTTTAATTTGGATGGATTGATGGATGGATAGATAAATACTATATATTAACTTAGTAAACTAGTATTCCATAATGTTTATATTTTATCTTTCCATATACTAACTGAAATATTTTTTTGTCCTGCTAATACTTTGGTCTATTCTCTGAATTAAACCTCCACTTGAAGTGGACAAGTGTGCAAGGACAGAGAGTTTTACAGCTTTCAACTAAAAACAAATTAGTTTCTAATCTTTCACTTTCTTCCAAAAATGATTATATATTAGAATTTCAGTAAGCTTTTGATTTTAAGCAATAATCTTGCAAGCAATTTCATCAGATGGCTTTGAATATTCTTAAAGAAGAATTCTGGCTTTAAAAAACTGGCAACATGTCTTAGAATGAACACTGATGTGAAGTGATATTAATAGGAATGGTTAACACTGCACTACCCAATAGTGGCAGAAATCTATGGATGTAGAGGAAGATATTTCTGTTCCAATAATTCTATAATCCATCAACCAGTTAGAATATATCCAAAGCAGAACAATGATTTTCATTTTGTGATGTACATTCATTTTTATACATGCTGCTATATTTAAATCTTATTAAAAATTTAGTGGGAATTATTATGTATATTTTACAGATGGAAAGCTGAATTTGAAGAAATTTAGTGATTACATATTTTCTGTGTACTGAAAGTAAGTTAAAAACCTAACAGAATATGGAATTTTTGATTTAGATCCCAAGTAATTGAATGATGAATAGTAGTGGGAAAAAAATCAATCAATAAATTAATTAATTAATGGGAAAAATAGTTTATCTTAAACTATTTTTAACACCACCTTGGATAATAATCATGACATATAAGATCCCTAGTGACAATCTGAACTCAGGGGTACTACATTAAGTGAAAAGCATTTATTTGTTCCAAAGTTAACTAATAAATGTGAAAAGTTATTACAACATAATTTTAATCTTTATTCTATATGATTTAGATAAGATTATATTATATAGAATAATTGCATCTTCCAGTTGAAATGTTTGTTACTTTGCTTACTTCATAGTAAGAGCAAATTCTGTTAGTATTATCTAAAAGCCCCTCACTTTTTTCCTCAGGAATGCCATAGTATTAAAATCTCTTTGTCACTGAATGCACAGATTGAAAGTTAATTTATTTTACAAAGCACAAAGTTTCAGCTTCAGGATCACTTAAAATAAGAGGAATCAGAAGCTTCAGATCATTGCAGATACCCCATATAAAGCCCAGCATCTCTGCACTATTAATTCAGAATTGACAGTTTACAGTCTACAAATTGAAATAAATATTGTTACAAAGTTAGAACCATAAAGACTAACATTAGCCTTGAAACCAGTGTCAAAAAATAAGACACCTACAAAATTAAGACAAAGCTTATTAGAAATTTTACTTAGCAGTTTCAAATTAAATAAAGAAAATAGAAGTGGAGAAAATTATCCTATTTATAAGAAAGTTTATTAAAAACTAAATATAGAACACAGATTAAAGTACTCACCAACAAATTTAGCACTGGATTTTAAAAACAGACATGATCACAGAAGGAAATTTAAAAACTATTAAATTAACTTAGGGCAAGTTTTATAGTATAAATTATTGAATTTATACAACATTTCTCTAATGGTTTATTTACAATGCCTGGTCCAATGAAGCAACATTAATTGACTATTATCAATAGTCTGATAGTAAATAAATAAATAAATAAATAAATAGATAAATAAATAAATAAATAAATAAATAAATAAATACTGAAAATAAAACAGTTTACACACTGGACTGAAAGCTGATCTATTTCCCACAGAGTCTCTGTCACCAATTACTGTCAATAAACCACTTCAGTCCCTACCTCCCATGTCTGAAGTGGCCCCTCCAGAAAGTGAACAGAGAGTTAATTAGATGACTCTACCTGTCTATTTAAGATAAATGGATTGGCACAGGGGATAATGGATAAATAGAAAGACATGAATGAGTGTCTCTGGTCTTTTTCTCAAAGCAAACATGAGAACATTAACCAAAGTCATGGGCTTAGTCTTAAGAAGTCTTATCTAGACCATACATTAGCTCTCATCTTAAAAGTTGACCTTCTTCCTTGGGTGGCACTTTGTAAATAATGCTTTCCCCAGGATCTAAAGACCATCTTTACTTTTTCTCTTGCAATCCTATTTTCTTCTGCTCATTCTATCTTTCGAAGAAGGAAATGAACTTCCATTTAATAATAAACATATTTGCTTTTTTTTGACCCACGTTGTCAATATATAAAAAAATACTTTGTTTAATGATAAAATAGCAGAGCTTTGGTCAGCATGTTGAAATCCACTCACTCATTTCTTGGAAAAATTATAGAACACTTATTGGTGCTGAGACTTGCAAGAATAAAAATGTTGCCAACCAGATATAGATTCTTATATGTCTCAATGGCAGCATCATTCTGCCTGTTTCCAGGAAGCTGGGGAAATTCACAAGGCCATGGAAGCTTCTCAATGCAGGACTTGGACATTGGAGCCTGGATAGTTTCCCCAAGTTCTCTAGGATCTTATCAGCCTTGATCAAAAGAAGAATTTAGCAGTCAACCTCTCCTTTAAAAAAAAAAAATTAAAACAAAGTTTTCGGTATCAAATAATACAGAATCTTTGAAGCAAGTTTCAGTGAATCCATGTTAGGCTCTGAAACATGGATGAACATGATTTAATTTTATTACAGTTGGACTTAGCATCTAATTCATACTAATGAATAGAGATGAAAGAAGTAACAGGAAGTGCCCCTGCTTTTAGCTACAATGTCTCAAAACTTTTCTTCTAATTGTTTATTTGCAAACTATTCCTGAGAAAGAAGAATTTCAGTTAAAATATATTTATCATCAATTCCGATAGCTTAAGGAAATGCAACTATGAAACCTACATTTGTGAGTTTGTGAGATAGATGAGAGAGAAAAAGACAGAGAGACAGAGAGAGGGAGAGACTGTTTTGAAGAATAAATCTAGGCAGCATATAGCCAAATCCTCCTTTCAATTCAATACTGGAACCATTTCAATTGTTATATTTATTTACCTGTATGGAATATTCATGTTAATATTTAATTTCTAATCACACCATTCAAATAATCCACAAATACTTTCCCTTGGTGATCATTTTATTTAAAATCCTGATTTTAACATGTTGTATTTATTTACTTTTACTGTTTTTTGGCTTAACCAAGATAATCCAGAGAAAGTTTAAATAAGAAATTTAGCCCCTGATTTCTATTTAATTCTGAGATAAATATAATGAAATTTATAATCTTGTTTAGGCAACAGTGAACATAAAGAAATAAGCATCGTATTTGTAAAAGACATATATTCTAAGCAGTAGTATAGACTAAGCAGTAGTATAGACTCTCTGAATAATGCTCTTTTTCATTTTTCTTTTCTGTACTATTTTATAATGTTTGAGTTTGAATTTTGTGCTTGAAAGATCAGGAACATATTTTAAATTAAATTATTAAATGCAGTTTAAAGAGGATCATCTTTAAGAAATAAAAAGTCGATTCCATTTATATAAACACAGTGAGTTAAATACATTGATATATTTGTTTATCAAAATACAGTTTTACTTGCACTTAAAAGACAAAACTTTAATTTGATATTTTACTCTATTTATACATAAGGCCAATCAGGCAAATTAAGTTGACCATATTTAGTCTGATATATGTAGAATCACTCGAAAATGTGCTAAATTACACTTCCCTTTGTGGAGGAAAAGAATTGGGCTTTGAAAAACAAAAATTACCTATCATAGCACTGCAATGATGAGAACTAGAGACTTTTGAAGTTAATAATATAGAATTAGAGTTATTTATTTAATTGGTTCCAGTCTGCTGCAGTGTTTAACAAGCTCAGATAAATGGACTAATCTTTCACAATTAGTCTATTAAAGCCTGGTTATTTTTAAAACTTATATCAGTTGTAATCAGAGGGTTTCCTAAGGCATAAATTGTCTAGAACCTTTATACTTAGAGGGCATTTAACTTGCTATTCAGCTATTTGCCCTATGAACTTTGTTTGTTTTTGAATAAGGAATTCCAGAATAATAGTAGATTTCTGAAAAACCCCAGATGGCTTCAGTAAAAGAAATAAATTAATCAATGTTAGTTACTAAAGGGATCTCCAATTTCTATTGAATAAGAATTTCCTATTTTTAGATGTGTAAGTACAGACAGTGGAAACAAGTGCAATAACTTTTTAGGTAGTGCTAAAATGTACTATATTCTTGCATCAGGATGCTAGATCATTTTAATTGTATAGGATTTGCATTTATTTAATCTCAAGTATAATCACATTTTACTCTTTTATAATCTTTTAGAACTTGAAGGAATAAAAAGACATTTATCACTATCATAGTTGAAAATCTAACCATTTCCTATTACATAGTCTATCACAATAAATTTTATAAAATGAATGAATGGAAATAATTGGCACACTATAACCTCAAGGTCAGAAGTAATAACCAAACATGTTTTTCAGTAAAGATGAAAAACTTGAAGAAAAGGTTTAATGACGTGGGATCTCCTAATTGATCTCTAGCCCTTTCCTCCATCTACCAACTTTCTTTGACTTCTGACCAACACAGTTTTATACTAAGTCATTGTGTTAGTCCAAGTTTAAGACATCTCTGAATTCCTTACATTTCTTGTTTTTTTTTTTCTCTTACCCATGTGTGAACTCTTTTTTAAAATGTGTGCTTTTAACTGTGTTAACTAGATTTTGATGAAGTTTCAAAATAAATCTCTCCCTACTCTGATTACCTAGTAAACATTTTATAATTAAATCAATTGGTTTTATAATTTGATCACATTAACACTATGAGTTAAAAACTATATTTATGCTCCTACATTAAAGTCCCTTGAAAGCCAAAATGTGTTAACATATAAAAGAGATATTCAAAACCTCTGTCAATTCTTATGTGATTGAATTCAGTGGTAATAATTTTAAAGTAACAATTGAATTTTCTACTAAGCATCTAAGAGCAAGAATAATTCAAGATTTCTATGAGCATTTAAGTCTACTTAAAGAATAAAAATAATTGTAATTCTAAGGGTAATAATAAAAATACAGAGAAAGAAAAGATTATATATTTTCTATTATAAAGTATTTAAAAATATAAATGTTCAACATTTAAATATAAATTTACATTTAAATGAGACTTCAGATACAAGGTGGAGAATAGAATTATAATTAAGTGCAGAAATTAAATAATAGTAACATTAAATGTAATGACAATTACATAACCATAATTGTAAATAAAATGAAATTAATCTTCATAGACAAAATATATACCTTCCATATCCTGTGTCTTTACCAGTATCATGAGTGGGGCGTAGGGCTAGAATTTAATCTATAGTGTTCCTGCAAGGTCTCAATCAAATCATGGCTCTAGCAGCTGGGTGTTAGGAATACAAGTATTTGGGAAATAATTGTAAATATATCATTTATATAAAGACGATGAAGCGCATTCTTTAAGACAATTGTTTAATGTTGCTGGTAAGCCCAAAAATTGTCTGAATAAAATACTTTGAGGAAAATAACAAGTTTTATCAAATAAATGAGGAAGGTCAGAGAGAAAATATTTGGAATGGGTTTGATGGCCAAAGGAGATAGAAACTTTATCTGTTGTTTTCTAATATGCATCATAAAGAATATCCATGTTTGAGAACAGAAGTACAAACATATAAGATGACTGGAAGTTGGTGTATCAAAATGCTAGCAGTAATTGATACTAGATGGTGATTCTTTGAATAATTATTCTTTATTTCTAATTAGTCTTAGTAAATATGTAGCTAATATTTAACTACAGGAGACAGGGATTGAAAGTCAGTGACATTTTATTTAGGGAAACAAAATAAGTCATTAATAGATTGGGATAAGTCTTGGCTATTTTATAATATGCCAATACTTAAATTAGAAAATATGTTTGATATATGTACTTCCCTTTTAAGAAAATGAGGAGCAGATCTTCATTTTTGGCATTGCTTTACCAGTGGAAAAGAATAGATCTATATTTTTTTCTTAAGTTTGATGCTGTGAAGGTAGCACACTTCACATTTTGCTAATGTAGCAGGTGCATGTTATACCTTCTGAAGAAATAGAATTAGTAATTGCAATGTCGTTTGTTTTTTGGCAGTTAAACACTTATAAATTATAGTAGCATAACCTTTTAAAGTAATTAACAAAAGTCTTTTTATATTTATTTTCTATGTGATAAATTGTTGACTTTTCAGCCTTGAAGTTTGGATAGTAATATCACTGCTACATCTATAAAGTTTATTCATTTATTTGCCTGATAAAAGAGATTTGGATAAAAGGTTGTGAAAGTGCATATTAAACTCCCAAGCACCTTTCTTCCCTCAGGAAGAATACTGCAAAATAGATCTTTTGCTTCAGTGGAGACTGTTTAATTCTTCAACATCTAATTCTTTTCTTTTTATGAAAAACTGCATTAGAAATACAGACTCTTTACATTTATAGAATTTTCAATATGGTTATATCATTATGTTTAAGTATTATGGTTATATTAAAATCGAAGGGCTTGATGCATTTTTATAGAATTTCATTATCATTATTTTATAAGGCTTACCTGTGCAAGATAGATAGGCTATTAGGTGTTAATTATTACAGTTAAGTAAACCGAGGACTAGATATTTTAAATGATCTTGCTCACGAGGCTAAATATTTTTAAGTTTCAGAGCTAGAACTGATTTCTCTAATATGCAGTACAATGGGGATACCGTTGTGTCATATTGCCTTGCTTACCTCTCAAAGTTGGAAGAACACAATTCTCAAAGTGTATTACTACTTTGAGGAGATTTTAATACCTATTCTGATTAGCTATGATATTGAAATAATTATGGAAAAATATTACACATTGTTCACCTCCTTCTGCATATCCCTGGAGTGCCGCAACACACACACATGCACACACACAATTTGTAAACTTTATTTAGCATTAAAGGAAGTCATTTTTGTTTAGCATCTTGGAATTAATTTTCCAAGCTATTCTAATAAAATTAGTCAGGAATAAAGCAGGAATCCTTGTAATTAAATCTGGTAGTATTAATATTTATGCTGTTTCAGCAAAGTATGCACAATTAAGTACAAAATTTACCCAATTGTGTATCAAATTGTAAAACAGAAATTTGTACTTGAATTGTAAACAATCTAATGAAATTAAAAATTTGGGCATAACATAATGATATGTCATGGCTGTTATCAATATTGGTCATAGAGACATATCATGTTGTCTTAGAAAATGACTACCAAAATATATCATAATATATAATTTAAAATAATAGCCTATGTATGTGAAAGTAACATTTACATTAGAAATTTTTAATAATAAATAAAATATAAGCTGTAAAAAACAGTACTAGTTTTTGAATGTTCCTTCGTTATCTATGCATACACACTTGTACACATGCATACATTTAAACATTTATTTACTATAATAAATAGAGAATCTCATTTACATTGCTTAATTAATTCACTCATTCAGCTAATATGTATATAATGTACACATTTAATCTAAAGTTTGTTATATACTGTATTAAAAATTAGTAATTTATTTAAGTCCTTTTTTTTGGAAAGGTTACTTGGTGAAAATACATGGGTATTTTTTTTTACTCTGCTCTTTAATATATAATATAAGTATTTTTTTCCATTCAAAGCCATCTTTAATGCTTCTGTCATATTCCATTTACTAGGATAGATTAACATTAGTACTCTCTGAAAGCTGGAGACATTTATGATATTTGCAACTTTGGCTATGATTCGTTCAGTAAAAACATGGCTCCTATTTCCTTCACTCCTCATCACTTTCCATTAAACTATTTCAGTACATTCTCATTACCACAGAGTGAGGACCTAATTCTTCTGATTGCCCCAAAGGTCACACATTACCAGAAATTGACTATTCTTAAGTTTGCTCCCTAGTCTTCTCTCAGATTGTCAAAAACTAAACTTTTCCACTTCTTAGGGTCTTCGAACCAGCTTTTCCTCTCTTTGAAATGACCTCCTCACAAAGCTCTCAGTAGCTATCTACTTTCCGTTTTTGGTTCTCAGCTTAAATATACTGAACTGCAGAGGACACATATGATGGAAGGGTGACTAAGCATTTACGAGCAGCTCCTGTGCTAACTTCATGCCCTCCACTCCCCACTCCCTGACTCCTAGCACCACATAGTGGACCACAAACCTTTGAATTGTAGGGTTCCTTCTCTACCTCCCTAGTAATAAATCAGGGAAGGCATACGACAATATAGGCTTAAGGGTAGAATGAATGATTAAATAAATGGACGCATGGATTAGTGAATTCTGAACTATTTGTAGAAGAGAATTATTTTTATACAGACTTAAAATATATCATGAAAATGCATCTGCACAAGAAAAGGCACAATCACATAGCACTGTTTTCAGTAAAGTAATTAATGCCAAACTTTTAGGCAGCATGGCCTTTTTGTGGTCTGTCTTCTTTACCCATGGATTTTTCTTTGTATGTTTTTACAAACAATGTTCAACAGTATTATAAGAATCACTTAATGATCAAAATATCTTTTTAATAAAAGAAAATGCATATAGTTAAGAAATTATTGTAAAAAATTATAAAAACCCTTCCTCGTTATGAGATGATGTGCTAGACGTACTGTTTTTCTTCTCCTAATGTTTGCTTCTCCTAAACTTTCACAAAAAAATCCATAGGTATAGAGAATAAATTATAATACATCGCTGAAGAATAATACTTACGAATGACAAATAACCTGATGCCAGAATTTAAAAGTTAATTTGCAAACTACAATGAGTGAAAACTAGGTTTAGAAGGGCTGCACAGGGTTTGCTTTACAACTAGATGGTCCTTCAGGAAGTAAAATAAATAGGTAAAAGAAGGATGGGAAGGGGGAGGGAAGGAGGAATACAGGAGGGAGAGAAGGAAAAAGAAGGGAAATAAAAGTGTATTTCCATCTTCATTGGGAAAGAGAAGTGGGCATAGTCTTCTTAGGGGAGAGTAAAGGATTTTTAGGAAAGATGAATGGTCCTTTAGAAGAACAGATAAGAGGTATGATAGTTTGTGACAAAGTTTTTCTGGTGTAGAGTCAACTAACTTCTGGTTCCTTTCTTGTGACAAAAGTCAATCTTCCCTGGTTAAGAAACTCCCCTGAGGGGATTAATGACAATTGAATTCCTTTTGGAGGATCTGTCTTTAAGAAGATAAGGGTAGTTCAGAGAAAGCCTTTCCCTGCATTTGCTGTTTCTAAGTGACTGCAGCTCAAAATAATTAATATACTAAAGTGGCATATTTTGGGATGGCATGTCCTAAAGTCCTAGAGTTCTATTTTGGGGTGGCATATTCCTCACCCTTCACATGCATGCCAACTTTCATAGATATTGCCAAACTCCTTTCCATGGACTATAATGTAGGCAAATGCCTGCTGCAAGACACTATGTTATTAAACTTTTAAATTTTTGCTAATCTCATGGGAAAAATTGTACATCAGTGTGGATTTAACTTGTGTTATTCTTTGGAGTAAGTCTGATCATTTTTCCATTGCCTAAGAATTACTTGTAATTTTTTTTATGTGAATTCACATTTATTGTTTATTCTAGTGGGTGGCTGATTTTTTAAAATACATTAATAGTAGCTGTACATATTTTAGAGAGACTGACCTTCTTTATGTTGACTTTAGATCAAACTAGATTGTACCAATTTGACACTTTTGACTTTTGTTTTTTTCCCCCTGTAAAGAATTTTTAACCTTGTAAGTGGTTGTTTATCAATCTTTATTTCATGACTTCTTAGTTGAATCACAGGAGAGGATTCCTTATTCCAAGTGCTTATATAATTCTCTTACATATTTAGTACTTTGATAATTTTATTTTTTAATATATACATTTTTGATTCATTAACAATTTCTTTTGGATAAAGTAGCTATTATGGATCAGAGTTTACTTTTTGTCTTTCCAGAATAGCATGTACACTATTCATGGAATCACCCAACTCTCTCCACTTTCAAAATACTAATTTGATATGCCAGCTAATACTAAATTCCTGTATTTATTTTAGTTTATCTATTGATTACTAGTAAGTTTCATTGTTCTTGTTTTTTATTCCTGTACCAGAATCATAAAATTTTGTGTACTTTGTCTATATAATGTGTTTCTGCTAGTTGTAATGAGTACTCCCTATTCTTTCTTTTTCTAAAGTTTCCAGAGGTATTTTTAACTATTCGTTTTCTTCTGTATAATTTTTAAATCAAATATTGTAATTAAAAAATTTCATTTGCTATTTTTATCAGGGTATTGTTAAACTTATAAGTTAACAAAGAAATTATTTTGTGATGTTCAGAGTCTTCCTATACAACATCACATAAGCTATTTCTCTTGTTTAGTGTACCTTTTGTACAAATAAATAGCAATTAAAAACTTAATTTATCTACTTCTTGGACATTTTTTATTTTTATGCCTAACTATTTTGTATCACTATTTGCATTTTTGTGTAAATATATTCATTTTGTGTATATACATGTATATATAATTAACATACATATTTAAAAACAAAATATAGCACACTTACTTAAAATTATACAAAACATGAATGGACAGTTTAATGCATCATTCAATAGTGAATACCCACATGATCACTACCCAATGACGGAACTATAGTTATAGATGTAGAGTGTAGTTAATTTATTTTAATTACTCAATATTATAAATGTACCACAATTTTGTGAATGGCCATTTAAGTCGTTCTCAATATTTTGCTATTATAAGCCATGCTTTTATGAATCTTTCTGTACAAAATTCTAGTCCACAAACCTTTCAAATGTAGATACCTAGGAATGCAGTTACTACATTGTAAGGTATGAGCAGCTTCAAATTTACTAGACAAGTCTAGACTATATTCCAAAATTTCTATCACTATGCAAGATCTCAAATTTTAAATGTCTATCCACGTCTTTATTTGAGAAGTCCATAGAGTCCAAAACACTACAGCTTCGATAAATGCCATATTGATTCATTTCCCTTTTCCTCAACTCTAAACTTCCTACAATGCTTTTTCTTTTAACTATCAAAGCCAGAAAACTTAGAGTCAGTCTTGACACTGCCTTGCACTCCACTGTCTTTACCAGCACTGTGCGTTGATTTTCCGTCTCCTTATCTCTGCAATATGTTCATTTCTTTCCACATTTGTGATCAATCATCTGATTTAAGACTTCACCATCTATTGCCAAATCCCATCATAGAAGACCACTGGTAGTGTTCCAAGAGTTCCAACTCTTTTTTTTTTTTTTTTTTTTTGGTCAACCTTCTTCTCTTTTTTACAAGCGATCTATTAAAAACCCAAGTTTAATTGTGTTATACCTCGCATAAAAAATCTTTGGTCATAAGATAAAAGAAATTAACACAGCTTTTAAGGACACCATGATCTAGTCTCTGATAAGTCCTCCACCTTCATTTTATGAAATGTTCTTCATCAATCTTTACTGTCAAGTCTTTTTAGTTTAATTTTAATACTTCTGACTTGTGATATTTCTCCTCCTCAAGGCCTTGCACATTCTGTTCCTTTTGCTCAGAATTCTTTCCCAGCTCTTATCTATTTAATTCTCACTTATTCTTCTCCTACCTTCTCATCTGTCACATCACTACCTAAGTTTTCCCTGACTCTTCCCCAACACCAGCTCTGGGTCCACTTGTTATAAGCCCTACAAATCAAAAGTTTGTACTTACCTCAGTAGTTATTTGAGATTATGTTATAAATTACAAATAGACAGATTTCTAAGTATTTATGTTTTATTATCAGAGAATATTTATTTTACATTCTAAGAGAGCTCTTAGAATTTAGATAGCAATTCTCATCGTATCACTTTTGTACATACAAAAAAATAAGTGAAATAAACTTGTTCGATGTTAACTTTATATTCAAAGTACAAAACTTCTTAATTACTTTTTGACTCAGAATTATTAATGTCATATTTTCTTAACACAATACCATGCTATGTGTCATCAAGAGCACTGGTGATGCAGCATTTCTTAAGAGTGTTGCATTATTGTCTTTTGTTCAACATCAACAGGAAATTCTTGACAAATGAATGTTTGATTCCTTAAGGATACTCCTGTTTGATGCATCAATCTGTCATAACAACTCCCCTTTGCTTTGAATTGTTTTTCATCTATTCCGAGCTACTTGACAATTTATCCTGCATCAACTCCATTACTTGTTGTGCTACATGCCATCCAAGCTCAAGCAAAATGCAGTAGAGCTTCAAATTTCTGGATATCTTACTTCCTTAGGTCTCATAAAACATTTTCTTGTTAACTTTGGAAGGAAATATGAAATGTAATCATTCTTCCAATGACAAGCATGTCCTTCACTAAAATCGAATTTATTCTCAGCTGCTCAAGTTCCATTCTTTTCTGTAGACACAATATATTTTTGTTTTAATTCTGACTTATGATATAATCTTAATACATTTTAATTGGCAGTTAAATCCCCATGTGTGGAATCAAAAGTATACAATGATTTAAAAGTGAAGACACTCTAGCACACTCTAATCTGTCTATATCAATGCAAAGCAGTAAAAATTGTGTTCTATTTGTGGCCTGGTTAGCGACAATTGTAAGACACATACTGAGTCAAAGTATATTGGTGTGAAAATGTATATACCTCATAGTTGATAAAATATGGCACTTTTTAATATATAAAGTATATCAGGTTAATAAAATATATCCAAAAGATTAAGAAATGAGTATGTCAGTAAAAGGCAAGTAAAGTGATTAAAGAATTCAGCTTGGTTTTAATTCCCTTTATGTTTATGCGGCTTATATGCAAATCTCTTCTAAATGAGCACTTACTGATTTTTAATCCAGATATAAATGTTCTTAAGTGGTTGTAAATAAATTTTAATTTTCTAAATCACTACAGAGTCTCAACTGCCTTTTATTATCCATTAATGAAAGACTGGGTGTGGTGTTAGTGGCCGTCACTCACTAGTGCCCTCTTTTGGTGAGTAATGGCTGGAATAGAGGAATAATTCTCCTTTTCAGATCTCTAAAGCTCAGGATTTCTCTCCTGGCATTTTATGTCTTGCCAAATGCGCAAATACAAGAATAAAGTTAAGTAAGTCACACAAAATACCTCAATGCTAATTTAAAAAACAAAAAACAAAAAACTTCCCCTTCAATAATAATATCAAAAATTATAAAATGAAGCAATCAACCTCAGTCTGATGAAAACTTCTCATGTGATACACTGCTAAGCATATGATGGTCTGCCAGTATCAGCAGCAATACACGGAATTAGCAGCAGGACAGTCTCCCACCATTAAGCCTCAGTTTGGAACCATGAGAGTGGTTAAAGACACAAGAGAAATGAAGATTGAGATTATGTTTCCAGCAACACTGAATGATGCAGAGTACAAGGGTAAGCAGGGCCATCATTTCCCCTT
>NW_011888864.1:2600633-2610118 GCF_000151845.1 Pteropus vampyrus | reverse complement strand
CTGTTATCTGTATCTATAAGCTCTTTTAAAAAAATTCAACATATAATGTGATCATACAGTATTGGTCTTTCTCTGTCTGACTTACTTCACTTAGTATAATACTCTCAGGGTCTAACCATGTTGTAGCAAATGGCAAGATTTCATTACTTTTTATTTCTGATGTTATTCCACTGTGCATACATATATACCACATTATTCATTTATCCATCAATGGATGCAGGTTGTCTCTATGTCTGGGGTATTATAAATAATGTTGTAATAAACATGGAGTGCATATATCTTTTAAATTAATGTTTTTGTTTACTTTTGATAAATACCAGAAATAAAATTGCTGGATCATATGGTATTTCAATTTTTTTTTATTTTTTGAGGAACCTTCATATTGTTTTCCATAATAGCTGCACCAATTTACATTCCTACCAATGAGACACAAGGGTTCTCTTTTCTCCACATTTTGGACAATAGTTGTTATTTCTTATATTTTTGATAATAGCCGGTCTAACAATTGTCATTTTTAGTGCAAACTTTTTGAGATATGAAATACATACAATAAAATTCATATTTTAAAGTACACACTACATGTGCTAAAATTGTATACAACTCAATGCATATGCACACATAAACACATACACCCACACATGAATGAGGGGAAATCTGAAAAGTATTGGCTGATTGTATCAGTGTCAATATTCTTGTGATTTTGTACTATAGTTTTTCAAGATGTTAACATTGAGGAAAACTGGGTAAAAGGTACATGGGATCTTTCTGCATTTTTTTCTTATAACACATAAATCTACAATTATATCAAAAATTTTAGTTAAAAAAGCTAACATTTTAAAGAAAGTAAAAATAAAAACTTTTATTTTAAAAGGTGATACCAGCTAAAACTTTCAAATCAGGTGCAATGAAAATGAAATAAAAGGATGGACATGATATGTTTCCTACAACACTTAATTGTTATTAGTGATGATAGTATTGGAGTACATCCTGTCTTGACATGTTATAAATATAACGTTCCGGGCACATTCAAACATAAGTCTTAGACATTTCAAGATGAAGCTAGGTTCTGAACATCTCATTGAATTCTCTCTATTCTCCTTTATGTGTAATTAAAGATATTATTGAAATAAATTGCTTTTTGGCTAGCTGATTTCTTAAGCCATTTGAGGGCAATAGTTCTATACCTTAAGAAACAATGAACAGATATAAAAGTTTTCCTTAAACTCATCACTCTTGGGATGCCATAATTTCACAATTTCTTGGTCAATATTTCTTGTGACCACCAAATTCAGTGAATGGAGCAACTCATTTAAAAAATAAAAAATAGATGACTCTAATTTATTTGCAGAAGGACATAGTTTGAGAAAAGTTGACAACAAATCTCACTGAAGCCATAATTAAATATAGACTGGGATCTAAGATGAAGTGTTTTAAAGACAGAGACAGTAAAAGAGAAAAAAGAGAGAAGAAGGGATAGGGTTGCTAATCAAGTCAGAGAGATCTAATTCTTGTTTATGCTAACATTCTCCAGTTTTATTGTTATTATGGTTATTAGTATCATTATTATATTTGTAATTTGGTCCTTAGGTGCATCAAATTCGATTGTTTAATCTGGTCAAAATTTTTCATTATTAATGGTCTATTTTGTTTGGAAAATCTTTGCTGTACAATGGTATTTGAGAGTTATGGATTTCTGGAAAGAAACTAGAAAATAAAACATGATCTCGAACATAATTTTGAGGAAAAAAACTTCAAAGACTACAAATCACAATTACAACTTTAATTAGAAGTGAGGTTTTGAGTCTCCCCTAGCATTCGCCAGTTATTGAGGGTTCACAGAAATATAGATAACCCAAATTTAATTAATGCGCAACAGAGGTATTCACTAAAGAGTTGGCACCATGATAAAATCAGACCCATTTATCAATGCTAAGTAGGCATTGGTTATTGCCTGTTGATACTCTTTTGCTTATCCCAGCACTTCTCAGAAAGATTTGAGATGCTTGTTCCTGACATATGAGCATGCTAGCATATTGAAGAATTTTTCTTTATTTCCTCTTTTAAAGAATTTTGGTGTTGATATAACAATGACAGGTATTCTGATATATTCCCTCAGTAATTTAGTTACTGCTTCATTTCTGTGAATCACAGCCAAGTAATTAATCTTTTACCTAGGAGACAGAATGGTGATGTTAATAAAATACAGGAACAAGAATACATTTATATAAGAGAAAGGACAGGAAAGACCTGTTTTAGAGTATTATTAAAAGAGGTTGTTTTGGCAGGCATGAAGAGAAATAGAAGCCTGATATCAGTGTACGGGATATCCTATTACCGGTTAATAGCAGTGTACAGAAGATGCATGGGGAAAAGTATTTGGCTCAGGAGAAATATACAGATTTTTTTTTTTTTTAACACAGCAAAAATAAGATCAGAAAAGCCCTTATTATCTTGTGTGCTCCCTGTATCCTTCACTTGAATGACTTTCCAAGGGGTTGGAAGCAATTCCATGGATAGGACAACACATCATTTTTTCAAGATATACATTATTCTAATTAACTACTTGTGATTAAGATGAAGGGGTGTCAGCATGCTCGTTTTGATCATACTGACCGATTCAGCTGGGAGAAATTGCAGCTATCTCTGGTGTTTTAGCAATTTAAAGTAGAGTGACTTTGTGAAAGTGTTTGATTTGCATATCCTGAAATTATGGAAAGAAAATAGGTTTTGACATAATTCTTAGGCAATCTGTACATATTTTAAAAAAAAATTAATTATTTTTGAAATAATTTTCAACACATGTAAATCATTATCATGGCTAAAAAGAAAGACGACAGCATATCATATAGTTGCACCAAAGCTAATGTTTCTTCTAAAAATCAATGCCAACACCATCTCAAGAGTTGAATAGAAACACAGAGCTCATAAAATATATCACAAAAACATACATTTTACTAATATGTATAAGCATTGCCATAGGATGCCAACAGAAGTGGATAAGGAGTGAAAATTTTATTTTGTTATCAAGATACTTGGCAGACCTAATTTTGTTCACTCATATATTGTGAGGCTTCCTAAGAAATTACTGATATCACTTGTCTTAGCTGCTATTTAAAATAA
Source organism: Pteropus vampyrus (assembly GCF_000151845.1). Classification (NCBI taxonomy): domain Eukaryota; kingdom Metazoa; phylum Chordata; class Mammalia; order Chiroptera; family Pteropodidae; genus Pteropus; species Pteropus vampyrus. The sequence continues at coordinate 2,606,998 of NW_011888864.1, read as the reverse complement.
GAAATACCAATATATTTCCTCTAGAATGTGTTGTCTTTTTTCCTCACCCCATTAAAATGTGCAATATCAAGATCAGCTGATTCTTGGAGGCTCCAAATTGACTTTTTTCATATAGTTGTTTTATAATTATTTTTGTTTATAAAGTTCCCTTTATCTTTACCTTGAAGCTATAAGTAGTGCATTGGGATTGTACCTGTGATCCTCCTGTTTCTTTGTAGTGGGTTGAGTGTTAGACTGTCAGGATGGTAGACTGAGGGCAGCCGTGATACTAACTGGCGAAGTAACAGAACCCTCTGGTCTCAGTTATTTCACCTTTATGAAGAGTGGATTTAACATAGGTGATTTCTAAGGTACCTGTTAGATTACAATTATAATATGCAATGCATCTAAGTTGTAATGTTAAGCAAAATCTATCCAGTATAATGTTTTCCCACTCAGAAGTTTCATGTTTAAAATTTTGAAGTTAAAAAAAAAAAAAAGTAGATTTCAATATTACTTTTTTAACACAATGGTCAAAATTTCAAAAGTTTATTTTTTAAGAGTTACTTAAGGAAAACAAATTTTTTTTCATTGATTTTACAATTAAACAAATTTAAATTTAAAATAATTCTTCCATGATAACCACAAAACAATTTCAGACACAGGGTTCTTAGGCTATGTATTTGTTCAAGCAAGTTGATGTGAAATAAAAAAAAAAAAACTCAAAAAAACAAAATTGGTAACCAGATTGATATTTGATAATAGCAGGTTAATAACTCTCTTCTTAATATTTGTTCTAGTAAATTGATTGTTTTCAAAGCATCTGTTGGTTTAAGTCAATTCAGAATCCTTTCTGCTTTTATAAAAAAAATAAAAACTGATCTTATGTATAAACTCAGAATTTAAGTTGAAACTAATTTCAACTTAAAAATATAAACACTTATGATCTTTTATTTTTTCTCATTTTCTGTCAGAGATGAATATCTATTACATCACATAGATGCAATATTTACAGCCCCTGTTAAAGATCTGGCAAAATGATATTTTCGTTGTAATAGAAAGTGTTAGGGAATGGAAACATGGAAACACTGAAAGATCATGTGACATGGGATATAGTTTCTAGAGAATGCTGGAATCTTCATTTAGGTCCAAATGCACTGACTCTAATCTTAATTGCAATCCAAGCTACTGTTCAGTGCAAGAAATGTGTATCATTGATGAAAAAAATGGCTGCATAATCTGAAGATATTCAGACACCTCATTTTCAGAAACCCTCATAATTTTCCAAACTCACTTGTTCTTTTTCTAGTTAATTGTCCATAGGCAAAGTTCACCAATCCTCCAAGCTACAATCTTAGTCATTCTCTGTCAATTAGACCCAGATGGCAAAATTAAAGTCCCTTCACATCATGGCACAACAGTAATTTTAGTTCATCAAATATCCTTACCCCATGCCGTTTCTTCACAATTAATATTTAAGTTCCTGTTGGGCAAGTGCTTCACGAACAATGGCATGTACTCTGTAGCGAGAGGATCCATCTTCTTGTCAAAGCTGATGGAGAAAAGAAAAGTAGTCAGTGGACATGATAATTACATAGTGCCTGTAAAAGGTGGAAGGTGAGACACCACAGATGGGAGGGAAGATGAAAGAAGCTCTCAGTGCCAAAAAACTCTGTGAACAACGGAGACTCTACATCCTAGCTGTATTGCATTCACTATGTCAAAGACAGGATAAATTAAAAAGAACTGTGGTGTTTGGTTTGATTTTTAAATGCAATACATAGTAAATACTCATACCACTTAGAGAATGAAAGCCATTAAAGAACAAGAAATTTTTGAAAAATCAGGTTTCTTCATTCACACACACACACAAATACCCACCAGTTTAGCTTTTATGAAACAGTAGCTTTGTATACAGACAGACATTTTACATAATCATTCTGAATTAGTTATTGTTCCTGGAGTGGAAGAAAAGAAATCTTTCAATTGCTAGGAAATATATTCCCCTATTAAATTGACTGAGGCATTTTTCATTAGTTTAAATTATAACAACATCTATATTAATTAATAATATTACCTCGGATTTTCAGATGAGAGAGTAACCTACAAAATATTTTATCTCAATTCTTTCTTGCAACAAAAACAAATAGTCGGTTTTATCATTTCAATATCAAATGGACAAAAAGAGCTCCAAAACAATTTAGTTTTAGAATTAATTGATTGAAGATCCCTCTGTGTATAAGAGACAGATATGGGTTTAAATACGTCTTGTCACCAAGTTCAATGTCGTTTCTCTTGAACCAAAACTTCGAAATCTTTAAGCACAGACATTATTCCATAGGTGTGTGCTTAATATTCTGTTTCAGAGATGTTAAAAATAAGAGATACTGGTCATTTGAAAAACAAAGCAAACAAAATTTTATTTTATTCCATATTCTTCCTCTATTTTAATTCAAGAGATAATGTGGCATTGACCATGACGTACAGAAATTTTTGATGGTCTTTCTTCAAGATAGTTACATTAATAAGAAAAATAATGTATTAATCTCTAAAAATGAGTTATTTACTTATAAAATAAAATATATTTGGCAATGTTTTATACACTTATGAAGAAAAGCCAAAAGGAAAAGAAGCATGTTTTGAATAAAATTTTCATGTAAAAATATTTTTTTGAAAAAAATTAAAAAGTAAAAGAAGATTATTTTTTTATTCTCTCATGACTGACTTCTTCAATAAATAAAAAATTAAAGTGATTTACTGTTTTTCAAAATACAAATTTTTCTTGCTCATTCATTAATATTAATCTAACATTTATTTCCAAAATGGATTATCATAAAAATAGTTATGGTAGTGGTGGTGATGTTGATAATAAAGATGAAGATAATAATGATAATAATAAAGTTAGCGATGCTAATCGATGACTTAATATGGGCCAAGACTTGTGTATAGAAACTCAAAAACCAGAAGTCACTACTGTTATCCCAATTTTAATGAGCAGACAGAAGGGTCATAAAGATGAACAGATTGTTCATTCCCAGTAAGCAGCAGAGTTTAATTCAAACTCTTGCATCTGACTCTAGAGTTTTCCCCTTTTACTGTGAATCAAGAAGTTGTATGTAAAGTAACAACCAAAAATAAAAACACTTTACTCAAGAACTATAATTGTCTGAACTGAAATGATTACAAATTTGACTTAGCAAGAGTTTGAATCATTAGAGTTTTATCTAAATTTTTCTCTATATTTTGTGTGTAAGGAAGACATACTCACATATTACATCAAGAGCTGTTAATGATTATTTTTAAGTTATGTGAGTAGTTAAAACAGCCAAAAGTATGTAGTACATTGTACTGAAAATGTTACTTTAAGAAAGTTTTAGAATTAATTATTTTTTCACAGCTGGCTGGAATATTCTTTTGCTTTCACTGGCAAAATTAGTGTCATAATTTTTATTAATTATTTAAGACAGAAACTAAGTTTTACCTCCCTTATATAGTTCTGTTTTTTAACCCCTCAGGTGTGTTTAACTGTGCTGCATTTAAGTTTCTATTGTTTCTTCACATAACTCCATTACAACATTTATCCCTTCAATTGTTTTATTTAACTGCATTTAAAACTATCTCCCCCTGTAAGGGTATAAGACAGGGGCCTCTGGGAATAGCAACCTTATTATGTATTAGCCATTTTCAATGCTTACCATGCCAATTTTATAGCGGATTCCCAGTTAATGTTAGTTAATTTATACTTCAAACAGCTATTCACAAGATGTACACTTACAAAACAAGTGTTGAGATTATTTCTTATCTCTTAATTTAATTGTATTGTTTATATCCTTGACAATATATTGTTCAAACTAAGGTATTAATAACTTTATCTATTGGCTTTTCTACATTTTCTTACATCTTAAATTCTGAAGAAGCATACACAAAGTCACAGGGAGAAAATGTATTTCAAATCTACAATTCCTATTAACTAGAACCATAAGGGGAAAAAAAAAAAAAACAGTAAGACTTAATGCTTATGTGGATAATTCTATAAAGATGGGCTGACACTAATTTCAGAAGGATTTTTTGGGTTATAGTTTTGGCTTTATCCCCCAAAATATTAAATAGCCATGCTATAAAGAATGCAAATAATTTAATTTTTCCCAAGATTTTATAGGATACACTTTTTTTTTTATTGTTTATTGGGGTAACATTGGTTAATACAATTATATAATTTTCAGGTGTACATTATAATTTGACATCTGTACATTCTATTGTGTGTTTACCACTCAAAGTCCACTTATCTTCAGCTACCATATATTTGATCCCCTTTACTCATTTCACTCTCCCGTTACCCCCCTATATTTGACCCCCTTTAACCATCTATCTACCCCCTCCTTCCTGATCCCCTACCCTCTGGTAACCACTAGTCTATCTATAGTCCATGTCCATGAGTCTCTGTTTGTTTGTCCTCTTTGCAACTAATTTAATTTCGACAGCATTTGTTCTTTAAAATTCTTTATACTCATACATAACTTACCTCTTCTCTATAAGTTTAGGAGACTAAAACAGAATAACAGTTGAGGACCAACCACATGATGAGAAAGAAATAAATAACAACACTAATTTCTTCAAATTCTGAAAAGAGCCAGGAAAAAGACATGTTTATATATATGTATATATAAAATATAAATAATGTATATTTTTGATAATTCTCAAACATATATTCAAGAATATAGTTCTCAAATATAGTATATATTTTAAATATATTTTATGTTTATATTTAAATATATTTATATAGTATATATATTAAGTATTTTTTGAATTATGTTCTATACCTTCTATGTTTGTGTCTTGACATCGAGATATAGAGATATATGTGTTAATTTTAAATAAACTGAAACAGCTTTATTTATTAAATAGAATACCCTCTCACATATTTTATGGAGGTTTTTGCATTTAAATATCATCTATATTATATATATGCATATGTTTTATACAGATATATTAAATTGCATAAAGTGAAGAAGAGTGAAATGTCTGAAGAAACAATACTAGACATTTGTTAGAGTTTGTACTTTTTTTTTATTAGATAAGGATGTGAGTTTGAGGATAACTTAATATTTAACTCCTGCATGTCAAAAACTAGGTCAAGGTGTAGTGATGAACTAAGTAAAAAACTACTACATATTAAAATTTATATAAAAACAGTGTGAACCTTAAGTTTCAATAGCAAGTTAATACACATTAGATTTTGATGTGGTTAAGTTACTAGATCAGTAACTTGTCCAGAGGACCTGATTTTGAGACGCAGTGATACTCAGAGGTCTGATCATGCAATTCAAAGTTCAAAGTTCTAGGGTAATAGATCAATCACTGTGAAAAAATATGAAATAAGTGGTTTATAACTTTTCTCAGAACAACATAAGGTTAACTGACAGCAAAATGGTGAAAAAAATCTAATCATTTTGACATTCTCATTCTCATTAAAATTAAAATAAAGCCCTTATATTTGTAATGTAATAAGTACAAAAATACCCAAACAGAACAAAATGACAAAAATCAAACACTCGAAAAAATGTATATTAAATACTTATTTTGAAATAAAGAAGTCAATAAATTTAAAGAAACACACATTAATCAACTATATATATTTGGGGGGGTCTAACAATTTAGAAAAAAAAAAGTAATGAGGGACAACCAATTCTAGCAAGTGACTATGAGAATTTCTTATTCATTGGAAACCATTCAGAAAAAACTTGGCACTAAGCATAAACATTGTTTAAAGAGCCATGTGCCCTTTTGTTAATTAATTGTCCTATTAGGCAACTATTCTAAAAAAAAGAAGAAAAATTTTATGTGCAGAGGTGTTTATTAAATTATTTTTTATATTGCCAAAACTTGAAAACAATCTAAATAGCCAATTATGTTGTGAGTGTTTGGTATATTACAGCACATAAACCCAATGGATTAATATATAACCATTAAAGTAATGAATATTAAAGTTATCATGAATATGAGAAACATTTTAAATAAAACATTAAGTAAATTATAGTCCCCAAATGTATAAAAATATGATATAAAACTCAATGGCAAAATAGTGAGGAAAATATAAATAAAATATTGCCATTTCTGGGTGAATATCAATGGATAATTTTACTTTTTTCTTTGTTTTTTTCTACCCCTTTAATCTACTCCAATTCCTTATTTTTTTATAATGGCGTGAGTTATGTTTTGGTAGCTTCATATAACTAGAATTATATTATTGTTAAAAATAAGATTTTTGTGATCAATATTAAATACTATGTGTTAAGTAGGCATGGTAAAGACAAACTAGATATGGGTTCTTGCCCTCTTGTAGGGCAAGCAGGGTAATAACATTCTAGAAAAACACAGTAATGTCA
>NW_011888864.1:2599327-2600583 GCF_000151845.1 Pteropus vampyrus | reverse complement strand
CCTTATATTTGTAATGTAATAAGTACAAAAATACCCAAACAGAACAAAATGACAAAAATCAAACACTCGAAAAAATGTATATTAAATACTTATTTCGAAATAAAGATGTCACATTGATAGCTCTAAGGTTACTTGATTTAAGTTGTAGGAAGAACCTTAAAATAAAGGAATAATCTCAATCTGAATTTAAATCTTTATGGTCTTGGAGGGTGTGGTATTAGGGAAACTATGGCTGGCAAATGAATTTTCTCCACAGACTAGAATACTATAGGCAAGCATTTCACAAAATGTGATTCATTCGAAAAAAACTAATTACAAGTAAAATACATTTCAGAAATTTTTAAATGGACTGAAAATACCCAAATTCAAGTTTTCGGATGGAACAGCATTCCCTCAGTTTACTCTAACTGTGTGAAAGTGTTACAGACTAATGTGTATTGAAAGAGAAAACACACCCTGCATGGTCTTTCGCCTCGTCCCACAAGGAAATGTTACATCAACTTCAATAAAAGTATAAAAAACACTAAGAAAGAAAGAAAAGCCTTTGAAAACTTACTCCTGGATTTTATTATAATGCTTTAATTCATATACTTTAAATTTTGATATTCTGAAAGAACAATGATGTTATATATAGCAACATTATTTTCTACTGGTTACTATCATTACTATCTAGAAGGCTATTGCAGCCACTGGTGTTTTCAGAGCGAAGTATACTTCTTGACACATAGGATTTATGTATATTTACATCCATGTCTACTCTAATGACTGCGTCTACATATAAAAAGACATTCATATATAGAGAGATATATAAATGTAGATGTATATGTAAATCTATATCTAAATAATAATATCTATGGAATAAATAGCTACATATCAGAGAACTATACAGACTAATATATCTAAATACACATAAACATATGCACATATGTATTGAAAAGTACAAACATAGAAATGAGGTTATGTAGATAAGAATTTATGCTATTTTAAAAAAAACTATGACAATAAATTTAAAGAAACACACATTAATCAACTATATATATTTGGGGGGGTCTAACAATTTAGCAAAAAAAAAGTAATGAGGGACAACCAATTCTAGCAAGTGACTATGAGAATTTCTTATTCATTGGAAACCATTCAGAAACAACTTGGCACTAAGCATACACATTGTTTAAAGAGCCATGTGCCCTTTTGTTAATTAATTGTCCTATTAGGCAACTATTCTAAAAAAAAGAAGAAAAATTTTATGTGCAGAGGTG
>NW_011888864.1:2595178-2598857 GCF_000151845.1 Pteropus vampyrus | reverse complement strand
TGCCCAGAGAAAGTCAAACAGGGACTTGTAGGTATCTAATCATAACTTTGACTTTCACCTAGAAACTAAAGGGAAATCTCTACAAGGTCCGAATAAAAGAATGATGGAGACTATTTAAAAAAAAAAATGCACTAACAGTGTTACAGGAAGACCAATTAGGAATTCATTACAGCTATACAGGTAATAAGTGAAGTTCAAGTTTGATGGGTGTTTGAAAGAGTAGCACACTCTAGCTTACAAAAATTAGAGTTGTCTCGACTTAGTTGTGTGCCTGCGGGGAATTAATAACGTCGCCAAATCCCACTTTCCCCAAATCCCACTTCCCTCATGTGTAAATGGAGATGATGATAGCACCTATTTGGTAAGGTAACTATGAGAATTAAATGACACAATTTATATAAAGCAATTATCACAAAGCTTGGCATTTTATAAGCTATCAATTAGCATTATTTTTACTAATTAGGTGGTGGCAGTGGAAAATGTAGAGGATATGGATGTAAACAATTTTTTAGGGGATAAAGTCAAACCAATGATCTGTAAACTATGGGAAGCGAGGGGCAATAAGTGCTCAGAGATATTTATAGCTTATAGAGCTGGAACGATTACAGCAACATTTCTTGAAAACATGGTAGACAGAATTAACACCAATTTGGAGGGCAAGATCATGAGCTTTATTTTTGAATATGCTGAAGTTAAGATACCTCTGTGATATCCATATAAAGGTATTGGGAAAATGGTTGCATATAAAAGTATGTCAGAGTTCCCTTATGACTCAGAGTTGTAAATCAGGGAGCTATCAGGAAGAGTTTGAAGTCTTGCCTGGAGCAGATCACCTAGGGTGAAACAGAGTAATAAGGTGAGAGCACTGGGTCCACAACATGAAGACATGCATTACACTGTGGCAAGGGCAAAGTATGAGCCTACAAAACAGTGACATTGGTGACATTGTTAATTGGGTTGATAGCAATATGGCTGGTTGAATAAAGATGTAAGCACAATAAGAATGAGATGAAGATAAGCTGGAGAAGCAAAAATGGAGATACCCCATTATTTATAGTTTGAAGAAGTTTGTCTGTAAAAGAAAGGAAAGATACAAGGTGGAAGGTGAAAAGGAAACTTGGATAGTGAGATAGAGGTCCTCAGTTCAGTAGCCAAAATCCTGGCAACTAGATTTGTTTCTGAGTTCAGAAATATTTATTTTTTAAAAGTGATGCAGAGCATATGCCACAGCATAGATCATCCATGCAGGTATACCCAAAAGGTACAGCTCTACCTCAGCCAACCTCTTGGCTGTACCTGGCCCATTATAGCTAAAATAAATATGCCCCTTCACTTGACCTCTAATATTTCTAACTAAAGTACCCACTTCTGGACCAGGAGAGGGAGTTTCATCACACTGATGGCTTGTTACTCCAGTCTTGCTGCTGACCCCCCACTGACCACTGGTGCACAATAAAGACACTGCCCATTGCACCAAGCCAGCAGGTTCTGTTGGGTGCTTAACATGCCAACATCTCTGCTGCCACAATCTACTAGTTGTTAGAGTTTTATATTCCTCTTCGGAAAACTTCCTCATTCTCCTCTCCTCATAACTGTGCTGTGGCCTTATTAGGACTCAAGTTTACTGACACCTCTATTTATTCTTTAAATGTAAAATTTGACTTAGGGGATTTAGGCAAATGACATAACATAATGAGTTACTCTTTTTTTGTAGATATATCATTTCTAATCTTAAAAAAAAAGGTATAGACTGAAGATTTTTTTATATATATAAAATGTATAAATCAGAAAGTAATAAGACATTAAAAATACGGATATAAATATAAATCATGTATAAATATAAATCATGTATAAATCAGAATGTAATAAGACATTAAAAAATACAGATATAAACAGATCCATAATCCTTAAAGATGATGCTAGGATGTTAGAAATGTGCACAAGCCCTTTAACAACTAGGGGGTGGGATCCAGGTCAGAATGAGGTTTGTCAAGCCAGCCAGAGCCTGGGCGGATGCTAAGATATCAGTGCGTAAGGTCTGGGATTCAGAGATTAGACGAGAATCAAATTTTAGAAAAGTATAACCAAACGTGTGAGATTTGTCTAATTTGACAAGGTAAAATGAACTAAATATTGGTGCGTGTGGCTCTATGGGCAGAAAATCCATTCGGACATAATCCAGACGAACCACATTAGCAAGTGAAAACACCTAGAATGGCAGAGACTAGTCCTTGTTAGGAGGCTGCTTCTCTGAGTCCTGAGTGTTTGTGTTTGCATTTATTTATTTATTATGGAACTTGACCTTACTCACTAATTAGCACTTAAAGGCAATTTTAACTGGGACTACACACAAATCATTAGAGGAAGTAATTTTAAAGGTATTAATTAAGCTCTAAAGAGAGATTCTCAAAAAATGCAAATGCACAAATTTAAAAAATTTCTCTGTCTGCTTTTGGCCACCTGCTTTCTTATTTTGCCGCCTATTTTCACAGCCCTGACATATAGCAGTGCATATATTAACATAAAAGAACGCGTTTGTAACTCTGACATAGTGTATATTTTTTCTTCAGTAAAGCATATTTTTTTTCTTTTTTGTTCAGATGATTATATCTACTTTTCTTGAAACTCAGTGTTTCTTTTAAAGCGTAAGGTTTATTTTCACACTTCTGATTGCCAGAGGAAGAGGAAAGAGAGTGTCTCACATCAGACATTCAAATCTAGACATTATGCAATCACAATGACGAGGATTAATAAAGATTAATTTGATTCCCGCTTTGAAAGTCTCAGCACTTTAGCAATACCATTGCTGGGCATATAAGAAAAAGAATAATTATCTTCTGTTTTGAAATGTGTTTTATTTTATTTTTGATAGGGAATGTTGCTGTCCATGTTGGCAGTTTGTATTTATCAAAGTTTCTCTAGCTACAATTTTCCAAGAAGCTATAGCTACATAGTAGGATTTATGAGGCAAAGGATTACATGTGTTGGTGGGAAAATATGATCATTCTTCAAATAGCCACTTTGCTGGATTTGCTTGCTTGCTTCATTTTATTTGTTTGTTTGTTTATTTATTTGGTATTATTACTTGTATTTTAAAATGAACATACAAATATGTTAAAAATTTCATAATGCTCCTTCTGATTTTGTATTTCTTACAAATTTTATTAAATAACTTGAGTTCTCACAGGGCTACCTGATTTTTTTTTTTTTCATTTTTCAAATACTCACACTGAAGAAAAATCTATCCAAACAACTTCTCATCCTTTCACCCAAAGTGACCATTTGAATGAACTGTCCAACTACTTGTTTTGTTTGGGTAAACTCAAGGTGAGTTCTTTTGAAAGCTCTAGCATACAGGGAATAGTAACAATGTAAGCAAACAAGGAAACGTAAAAAGGCCAACAGATACAAATTTCTTTTTTTCCTTTTTTTGTCCTTTACCTCTTAAAAAAGAATTTCAATTCAACACATACCGGGTTGAGCTCTGTGACACTCACTTGGTCTGAGTGAAGGTATTATGAATCAGTAGTTCAAAACAGGGAGGAAAGGATTATCATTATGTTTCCAAGGATATGTGTGCTATTTCCCAAGGCTACTGTGACAAAGTACCAGAAACTAGATGGCTTAAATAACAGAAATGTATGGCCTCCCAGTATGGATGCTAGAAGTCCAAAATTAA
>NW_011888864.1:2592353-2595128 GCF_000151845.1 Pteropus vampyrus | reverse complement strand
CTTTGAAAGTCTCAGCACTTTAGCAATACCATTGCTGGGCATATAAGAAAAAGAATAATTATCTTCTGTTTTGAAATGTGTTTTATTTTATTTTTGATAGGGAATGTTGCTGTCCATGTTGGCAGTTTGTATTTATCAAAGTTTCTCTAGCTACAATTTTCCAAGAAGCTATAGCTACATAGTAGGATTTATGAGGCAAAGGATTACATGTGTTGGTGGGAAAATATGATCATTCTTCAAATAGCCACTTTGCTGGATTTGCTTGCTTGCTTCATTTTATTTGTTTGTTTGTTTATTTATTTGGTATTATTACTTGTATTTTAAAATGAACATACAAATATGTTAAAAATTTCATAATGCTCCTTCTGATTTTGTATTTCTTACAAATTTTATTAAATAACTTGAGTTCTCACAGGGCTACCTGATTTTTTTTTTTTTCATTTTTCAAATACTCACACTGAAGAAAAATCTATCCAAACAACTTCTCATCCTTTCACCCAAAGTGACCATTTGAATGAACTGTCCAACTACTTGTTTTGTTTGGGTAAACTCAAGGTGAGTTCTTTTGAAAGCTCTAACATACAGGGAATAGTAACAATGTAAGCAAACAAGGAAACGTAAAAAGGCCAACAGATACAAATTTCTTTTTTTCCTTTTTTTGTCCTTTACCTCTTAAAAAAGAATTTCAATTCAACACATACCGGGTTGAGCTCTGTGACACTCACTTGGTCTGAGTGAAGGTATTATGAATCAGTAGTTCAAAACAGGGAGGAAAGGATTATCATTATGTTTCCAAGGATATGTGTGCTATTTCCCAAGGCTACTGTGACAAAGTACCAGAAACTAGATGGCTTAAATAACAGAAATGTATGGCCTCCCAGTATGGATGCTAGAAGTCCAAAATTAAAGTCTTGGAAGAATTGATTCTTTTGGAAGATTATGGGAAAAAAAGAAAAAAAGTTTCCATGATACTCACCTTGCTTCTGATAGCTTCAGGATTTCCTTGGTTTATAGATAGCATCATCCCTGGGTCTTCATATAATCTCCCCTCTGTTAATGTTTGTCTGTGTCCAAATTGTTTCCTTAATAAAGATACCAGTCATAGTGAATCAGGGTCCACCTAATGACCTAATTTTAACTGATTACCTCTGTAAACACTCTATTTCTTAATATGCTACATTCCGAGGTGCTAGAAATTAGATTAGGGCTTTAATGTACCTCTGTGGAGCTACACAGTTTAACCCATCACGATGTTTCCTTTGATGTTGTTAGACATAGATATTTATGGAGTGCAATTCCAGAATCAGCATCGTCCTTCTCTTTCTTTCTCTCTTTATCTTGTCTCTACTAAGTTTTCCTGCAATTATTTGACAGAGTATTTTCAGGAACTGAAAGTATCTTTTTAAAAGAGAATTTCCATTTCTGTTATTCTTTTCATCTTACAAAAACAAGGAAAGAATGTATATGTCTATCTTCTAACAAATTTGCATTGAGTATCTTCTGTGTATAGAAACAGGGGATGCCACAGTGACCAAGACAAGAGTATGATCTCCCTGTTAATAAGCAAAGGAGAATAGGGTTAGGAGGTGCTCTGTAGAGTCAGACTACTGAGGTTCAAAATTTGCTTTTACCAGTTGCATATTTAGACAAATTACTCGATTTCTATGCTGTTTTTTTTTTATATCTCTAAAATGTCCATGATGGCATTGATGATAATGATGATGATAAGACCTTTCTATATGTATAACTCTTAAAAGAATCTAGCACACTTTGGCTTTAATTATTTTTTAAATGGTAGGGGCAAGTTTTATTAACAAAGCAACCTCTTCATTATATTATTTTTTTGCATTTTTTTCACTTTGGTTCTAAGATCTTTTTTTGATGTACTATTAAAGGAATGAAGGAAAAGGCAGGTCTATATTGGTACATGACAAAGTATATAGAGAGAGATAGACAGGAGGAAAAAGAAAATAAAAGAGAGAAGCTTGGACAGGGTATAGAATTTCAGGGAGAGCAATTGGTAAGGAAAAGGTTTGGAGTAATTATAAGATGAAAATATTTGGGTAGAGAAGAAAGGAGTATTAAAGTTTGCTATGATTTACTTTCTCTTGAGCTCTATACTGTGTTTTGATGTGCAGATGTATGTCCTGGTTTCATTAGCCTTGTTTGCTGGATACTTGGTGATTGTCAGGAGCCCCAGTTTTGTTGTAAGTTGCATATTAATGAGAAACCTGGGGATTTAATAAGATACCACAGGAGGCACCTAGAACAGCAGTAATGATGATTTAGGATTGGAAACTAAATGTTCTGAAAGCAAAGACTTTCTGTTTATTTAAAAGCTTGTCTATGGTTTTCTCTGTTTATTAGTGCCCAAGAGAATAAGATGGGTTAGAAAGCTGTGGTTCCTTAAAAATGAGAAAGTGAAGTCAGCATACTCTAAAGGAAAAAAAAAAAAATCTGTGCTGCTGAAACAAGGACTCACTATACTCATTGGATAACCTGAATATACCTAAGAGCCCAATTCTCCATCATATTCTTTTAGGTAGCAGCAAAAGCTCTTAAAGAGTATTTTTTGTTCCTGGTATTGACTATTAGAAGGTAACATTTTCTGTTACCTAAAAACCATCTAGACAGAAGATATTCTTCATATCATTAAAGGTATATTAAGTGAAATGGAGTTACAGAGATATAAATGATGTTCTACCAATTATTTAATACTGATATAAAGTATTGTCATAGAGTGAAGATAATTGTTTTAAGGGACCTTTATCATTG
>NW_011888864.1:2589775-2592303 GCF_000151845.1 Pteropus vampyrus | reverse complement strand
TTTTTTATATCTCTAAAATGTCCATGATGGCATTGATGATAATGATGATGATAAGACCTTTCTATATGTATAACTCTTAAAAGAATCTAGCACACTTTGGCTTTAATTATTTTTTAAATGGTAGGGGCAAGTTTTATTAACAAAGCAACCTCTTCATTATATTATTTTTTTGCATTTTTTTCACTTTGGTTCTAAGATCTTTTTTTGATGTACTATTAAAGGAATGAAGGAAAAGGCAGGTCTATATTGGTACATGACAAAGAATCTAGAGAGAGATAGACAGGAGGAAAAAGAAAATAAAAGAGAGAAGCTTGGACAGGGTATAGAATTTCAGGGAGAGCAATTGGTAAGGAAAAGGTTTGGAGTAATTATAAGATGAAAATATTTGGGTAGAGAAGAAAGGAGTATTAAAGTTTGCTATGATTTACTTTCTCTTGAGCTCTATACTGTGTTTTGATGTGCAGATGTATGTCCTGGTTTCATTAGCCTTGTTTGCTGGATACTTGGTGATTGTCAGGAGCCCCAGTTTTGTTGTAAGTTGCATATTAATGAGAAACCTGGGGATTTAATAAGATACCACAGGAGGCACCTAGAACAGCAGTAATGATGATTTAGGATTGGAAACTAAATGTTCTGAAAGCAAAGACTTTCTGTTTATTTAAAAGCTTGTCTATGGTTTTCTCTGTTTATTAGTGCCCAAGAGAATAAGATGGGTTAGAAAGCTGTGGTTCCTTAAAAATGAGAAAGTGAAGTCAGCATACTCTAAAGGAAAAAAAAAAAAATCTGTGCTGCTGAAACAAGGACTCACTATACTCATTGGATAACCTGAATATACCTAAGAGCCCAATTCTCCATCATATTCTTTTAGGTAGCAGCAAAAGCTCTTAAAGAGTATTTTTTGTTCCTGGTATTGACTATTAGAAGGTAACATTTTCTGTTACCTAAAAACCATCTAGACAGAAGATATTCTTCATATCATTAAAGGTATATTAAGTGAAATGGAGTTACAGAGATATAAATGATGTTCTACCAATTATTTAATACTGATATAAAGTATTGTCATAGAGTGAAGATAATTGTTTTAAGGGACCTTTATCATTGACACCTTTCATCTTAAATCAACAAGGAAAAAGTATGTCCGAAGTTAGTCAACAAAATATCATTGAATACCTATTCATTCCCATTCTGTGACCTGGAGCAGGGGATATCAAAGTAAATAAGATAGAGAGATGGTCATTTTCCTCATGGGCCTTATACTCCAAGGAATCTTATACCATAGACAGTAAAACAATGCTACTGCTATATGGCTTATTCATTTATTTTTATTTTTTAGGCAAATCAGGCCACTGTAAGAAAAAAAAATCACACACTTTAATACAGTGTGTGAATGACTGCTGATCATTGTTTCTGATCACCTCTATCACAGTGTGATTATGCCTTTTTTCATATTGGCCCCCCGCTTTCTTTGCAAATCCTCTCTACTTCTCCATGTTAACTCATATGCTTTGATGTCTTTTTTTTTTCCCCGTCAGTATCTTTAAAAATGAATGGCTTAAAAAGTATAATATAATAAATACATATAACATATATGGATAAATTTGTTATTCTTTCTAATTACGATTGCATTAAAAAAAAACAAAAAGAAAAACTGGCAGGGATATAATACCTCCACAATTACAACTGAGTCTCTCATCACTAGCATTTTGCTGACTGTGGTCTGCCCTTGTAAAGTTCCTACAGAAGAATCTATTTTTTCACATGTATGTAGTTTGAGCCCTGAAACTTAGTTTATTTCATGACTATGATTAATTGTAATTATTTGATTCAAGTTGTATAGATGGATATAAATCGATAAACCAAAAGAAAGACTATATTTGGAAAAAATTTTTACTAAGTGAAGAGATACAGGCAAATCTTGATTTTACAAATTTCTAAGTTCCCATACTTTCCAATATTATCTGTGATTGAATGATGATTTTTCCTAAGGAGATTTGAATTGGTCATATGTGTAGCTTTTTTTTTTTATTATTAAAGTAGAAGATAACTGAATAAATTGTTATATAATGCATTTCACAAGACCCATCTTTATACCCTTTTACCAATTTCCTAAGATTTAGTAAAGTTTTTAGAACAAAGATCAATGCTAATTGATACACAAATATAAAAAACATTATAATTATCCAGGATGTAGGACACTCTGGGTATAGCCCTTTATTGTCATTTTGTTAACAGATTGACAAGGTATGATACAAATTTTCAGAAACCCTTGAAATTATCACTCACCACAGTCAATGCATTGTATTGTTATTGTTAAACCATTTTCAAAACTATACCCACACAATGTTCCAAACCAAACTATATTAGGAAGTCTTATAAAAGTTTTTTTGTTTTTTGTTTTTTACCTAGGCTCAACTATGTTTACTGAAATATGTGATTTATTCCTCTTAGAAGTATGATAATGAATATTTTAAGGAAAATTTTTTATGACACTCTACATTTTGAAGTTAGAGAATAATTCCTTTTTTTTT
>NW_011888864.1:2585874-2588020 GCF_000151845.1 Pteropus vampyrus | reverse complement strand
AAAAAAAATGTATATCTTCTAACTGCTAGCAGGCACATAATAAACATAACAAACATAATAAATCCAGAAACATATTCTTGTTTTTTATCTTCAGACCTATTAGCCCCACAGTTTTCTTCTCATAAGTGATGCCTCCATTTAACAAACCAGAGCCTCTGACCTCCTCTTTGGCCCCTCTCTGTTGCTCACTTTCCACAACCAAACTATCAACAAAAATTGAATACCCTATCTTCAGATATGCACAGTCATAGATCTCTTCTTAACATGTATTTCACTGCCAAATGTGGCGCAGTCATCTAATCTCGCCCTTCAAAGTTGTAGCTGATCTGGCTGTTTCCAGGCTTCTCAACATAGTCGACACAACAGCCAGAATGATCTTAAAAATACAGGCTACTCCTTGACTAGAAATGGTTTCCTAGCTCTCCTTGGTTGTTTAACTGCCATGCTTGGAACAAATCTGCAGCCCTTATCATGAAACCTGGGTTCTACAGTTTGTGCTTGCTTCTGCCTCAGCTTTGGCATTTGTTTGCACCTCCATCTGGAATGTTGCCCTTATATGTCAGCATGACCTTTCCCAAATCTTTTTTGGTTTCTGATCAAATGTTACTTTTTACCATACCACCAGATATAAAATTATATTTTCTTTCAGGTATGATCTTATTCTGATTTTTTAAAAATTGTTTCACTCCCGGACACTTTCACCTACTGTAGTCTAAGGCTCATGAAAGGATAAATTTTCTCTATTTCTTTTCCTGCTTTAACTGTAGTTCCCAGAGAGAATAGTTCTTAAACTTATTAAGTGCTGAATAACTATTTGTTGAATAATTAATTAAATTAATAAAAATATAAATAAATTCTGAATCTATCACATAAAAATACTTGATTTATCAAATGGTAGAATCAGTACTGATATGACATGACTTTTAGGACAAGATGAATCCCATAATTCATGAAATTTAACCAATCTGGTTCCCAGTGAATAGATAAAATGAGTAAGATCAACTCTAACTTTGATGATTCTAATTTGAAATATAATCTTATGAGAAATGTTTAAGAAGTTGAAATAGGACTAGATTTTTACCTTCTAAAATAATAATACTTTAAAATTCTTTTTTACTAGTTTGAAAATATTTTGTTTATTTAGTTTGTAAGTCACAAAAACTGAGCCATAAGAACCAGGCTATTAATTACCATTTAATTTAAATGGTATAATTTTAATTTTAATCATGCTTATTGCATAATAATTAGACAATCTGTTTATGTCAGATTTTTGCAAGTCCAATATCAAATCCACATAGTGTTGTCTATGTATACGATATTGATGAGGCTCAAAAAATGTTTAATGACTTCTTCAAAATTGGGTCATGATAATAAATAACTGTGACTTTGTACTAGGTATATACTCCCTTCTCTGCTAGGACATATTTCAGACACTCCTCTGCTTCAGGGAAAGGAATATAGGTGGTTCAACTCTCCTTCCTACTCTTATTTTCCTAATCCCTGCTTTGGCTTCAGGTCCTCACGGGTATTGGAACTAAGGAAGGACAGAGAGTAACTGAGGAATAGAAGTTCTTTCTTGGTAATTTTGTGAGTAGCTTTTATGGGCTCTGGACATAGATTTGGTAAGCTGGCTCTTTCTCTTATAGGTGACTTTGAGGGTTCTCTGGAGATTCTCATTGTTCTAGACTTATCAATACAGTGTCCTTGACTTAGACTTTCCTTGCAATCCCATTCTCTGTAGAAATGTGCCACCTTCCTCTGTCCCTAAGAATCCAGAATCGATCTCCAGCTTCTTCCTGCTGTGGTTAATCCCCTTTCCAGATGTCCCTAGTAACAGAACCCAGGTGACATCATGTCTGTTCTTTTCTTTGGGGGACACAATATATCTTTCATCCTAACAAATTCTAGGAGTTCAGTCTAATTTCAACACAGCAGTAAGTCCTCTGGTTTCTCCACCAAAGCAATTGTTCAGTTACCTTTCACCCTCTTGGTTGCTTTGGGGAAAATTAAATGCTTTTCCAGCTACCTTGATCATTTTTAATCTCTCCAAATAGCCATATTCAATGCTTTCCTCTCAATATGGTTTGAGACTCAGACCAAAGTATTCTAAGAGTATCATATCTTTTTAAAATAGACTTTTTTTTTT
>NW_011888864.1:2583861-2584804 GCF_000151845.1 Pteropus vampyrus | reverse complement strand
ATTTATGGACCAATTGGATAAAACATTATTTACCCCTAAATATTAGGTTAAGCTACTCATATCCTCTCTACCGTAAAAATTATATACCAATTTCAAATCTTAATCTTCTATTTCAACTAACTACCACTGTCAAAGCTAAATAACTATCAAGATCTTACAACCTCTCAATTTCCCATTGTCAGCACTCTCAGGATATTTTCAGAGACTTTTGCGAATTTCTAATTGGAATTCTTAGTCTCATTTCCCTTTGTTCCAAGAGAGGACGTAGTCCCATATCGGTAATATTGTTCCTAAGTACTTTTTAAAATGTCACTTCAAATCCCATCAAACACATCGTAATCCTTCAACGGTATTTCCATCCTTATAGGCAGAACTCGGACCACCTCATTGCTACTTCACTGAAGTAGCTTTGATTTTATTTTCTTCATATGCTGGACTTCCAGGTATAATTTTATATGCACCATAAATGTTCTTAACACCTTTCCTATGTATTTTTGTAAAAAGTAGAAGTCCAAACACATGCTTCATTATTTTAGGTTGTTTTCAGCCTTTTCCTGCTTGCTCTTCACTCTCTGAATCTGTTTCTATACAAAACAAACACTACCAAAATTTTTTATTTAACTCCGTTACCCAATCCTCAGAAATATCTCCACATTCTTCTTTACTTGTTTAATTCTTAAGTAATAAATTCTACATTATTTCGTGACCATTCAAGAAATTTTCAAATGGAATTCCTGCAGTTTTTATTATCGCTATATTTATTTTTCACTTAATATCATTACTATTATATATTGCTATTTATTATTTGATGTAGTATTAAACATCTCAAGATAATTTCCAAATTAAATTGTAGAAGTACATAACATTTGATATGCCATTGATTATCATGTTACCATGAACAGAAAAGAGAATATATAGATTTTATATATAAGGTTCATAATGA
>NW_011888864.1:2571799-2583265 GCF_000151845.1 Pteropus vampyrus | reverse complement strand
CCATTGATTATCATGTTACCATGAACAGAAAAGAGAATATATAGATTTTATATATAAGGTTCATAATGATGATTATTTCAGAATAATGATATTCTAAAAAGAAGAAAAATATCTTTCAGTGAATAAATTTTTATTGATTTTTAACTAGAAGTAATTTTTGAAAATGAATTTAACCAAAATAGAAGCCTCAAGAAAAAGCATCTCTAATAATTTAATAAAATGAGAAACTAACCAAAGTAAGGTATATTTTTAAATTATTTGTTCATATTATTTCCTCATGGAAACTTCTTCAGAACCACGTTGACTTGGATAAGTTCTCTTGAAATGGGTTCCTAAAGCACATTGTGTATAAATCTATCAAAAAATATATCGCTGTATTAAAATTCACTTGTTTACTAGACCTTGGGTGTCTTGAGAAAAAAAAATAAATAAAAACTTTTTATGTATTTCCCAGCACCTAGTGGGATTATAGCACCTGGCAGAGGGCATGCTGTATAAATATTGATTAAATAAATGAATAACCATGATTAAACTGGAGTTTTATACTAGCAGTTTTTGTGTTAACCTCATGTAAATTATAAAGCATTTTCATCCCTAAAGAAATGAAAATTTCTAAAATAAATCACAAGAACTCACATTTCTAGTTTTTGTTCATATTATATAATTTTCATGTTTTCTCTACACTATACCATGTTATATAATCATTGTACTAATGAATAAAAGATTGTAGCAAAATATTATTTTAAGAATCATATGCATTCATTTGGAACACCATAAACTAATAACTTCACTTTTACTTTTGTATTTCCTAATATAATAACATATTCATATTTAAAATTTTAACGGTAAACTGAATTGCTTTAGGTTTTCTATCAAATGTATTTCTAATAATGCCTTTAACATTCACCATCATTAGACATCTAAGTCAAACCAGACTATTTTTATTACAGTGTAATGAACATCTGTATATTTGTTACATGCCTCCTGTCATCTTGTAGATTCTTTCTTTAGGATACTTGGTGAAAGCTTATAAGCATTTTATATTCATTAGAATAGTGGTTTATGAAATGGTTAAAATACTTCTATTATCAATAATGAAGTTTTTGTGTAATTGAACTATTACAAAATTGAATATGTAAATTTTATTTATTACTTTTTCAATTTACTATACATTTTCAAAAAATTTCTCCAAACAATTGTATTAAGACCAAGTTGCTTGGTGGTAAAGATGGGTCTCACTCTTCTTGTAATCTTTACTCTGACAAAAAGGATCAACAAATATTTAAAGAAATAACTTGAGCTGAATTAACTAGTTCAGTTTTTTTTTTTTTTAAGTCACTTGAGAAGACTGTAGTACAACACACTTAGAGGTTTTTTCGTGCCTCAGACTAAGTGTTCACCCTTTTCTTGGCATGAAATTATTTGTGATCAATATTATTGACAATTTTCTTCTAGTGGTGGATAGATGTAATGAGTTCTTGATGATTATACTAACACTGTCAACAATTTGTGGCAATATATGATCATGTGACAGCTTTAAAATAATGTTTCTTGAAAAAAATGGAAGGTTTGACTTATTTTATTTTCCATCAACAGTTTGGCTTATTTAGTGCCATTTTATCAGAAAGTGGGTACCAGTATGTGTTAGTCTGAGTGCTTGCCTTCCAGTAGGCACAATGATTGCCCTTAGTAATGAAGTGCTGTTTGTTCTCGTGTCACTTATCCAGAGTACAGACTATAACTATCTATGAGTCAAAAGCAGAATGAATCAGCTAATTTGCTGAAACTTGAATTTAAATATAACATTAAATAAACTATGGAACTCTGAATTAAACTAAAATCTTAAGAAATACAATAAAAATATTAATAACAAATAAATCTAGCAAAATAAATCAAATTTAAAATCAACTTATGTTCTGAAAAATAACTTTCTTCAATGAAAATATAGAAATCACAGAATTTTCATCTTCCCAAAGGATAATATATTTTTTAATTAATTAATTAATTTTAATTAGTTTCAAGTATACAGTACATTGGTTAGACATCTATACAGTTCATAAATTGCTCCTTCTCTCCCCTGTCCCTCCACCTAGCCAACATATTAATGCTAACTGCATTCTCTATGCCGTGCTCCCCATCCCTGTGACCATCTATCAACTACAAATTTGTACTTCTTTAACCCTTCATCCCATTCTTCCAGCTCCCCAAACCTTTCCCCTCTGTCTGTCATCAAAAGGATAATATTTTTAACATAATGTAGACTACTAGTTTTGAGTTGAGAAGTTGAAAAATTGTTTTGTTATGATTTTTTATCATCTATTTAAAATTTAATTTAAAACAACACTTTGTTCTTTTTACTATTTGAGTGTTGTTGTATTAAGCAATATTTTCCTCTATACGTTGTTCCTCTTTTTTTTTTTTCTTTCATAAATAAGAGCCCTAGTAGCCTGGAATCATAGGAGAAAAGACGGTGAGAATGGCTTGAGAGAGGATTTCCCTAAGAAAACATTTTTCTGCCATATCGTTCTAAATTTAAATTTTGTGTACTTGAACTATCACAAAAATAAATTATATGTGCATATTAAGTAGCAAAAAATAATGCAACAATAACTTGAATCCATAGAACTGTTTGCTGTTCAAATAGAGCCTTCATTACTAGGAATTTCACATATTAAGGTTTTTTCTTCTGTGCTAGAAAAATGAGTGAGAAGATCTTTTCTAAAATTCATATTCAGATATAGAGAAATGAAATCTACCATATGCTAAAACTACTTCTGATGGCCCTCTTCCTCTTGATGAGGAAGTAGGAACTCAAACACAGAATCATACAGTTATAGGTCAGTTGGCTTAGGCTGCTGTAATAAAGTACCACAAACTGGGTTGCTTAAGCAACAGAAACAAATTCTCTCACAGTTATAGAGGTCAGAAGTCTGAGATCAAGGTTTTGACAGGGTTGAGAAGTTTCTTCTGAGATCTGTCAGGAAGACTGCTCTATGCCTCTCTGTCAGTTTCTGGTGGTTGGTGGGCAATCTTTGGCATTTCTTGGCTTCTGCTGCATCTTCCCAATATCCACCCACATTTTCACTCAGCATTCGTTCTTTGTTCATAACTGTCTCCGAATTTCTCCTTTTGTAGACATCAATTGTACTGCATTAGTAAGCCCATCCTACTCTGTGACTTCATCTTTAATTACAGCTCCAAGACCCTATTTCCAAATAAGGCCATGTCGTGAGAAGTTAGAACATCAATATAGAAGTTTTGGGGGGACACAGTTCAACTCATCATGAAGACAATTTACTCAGGGATCAGGGAGTCAAAGCCAGAGGAGTTAAACCACATATACAAACTTTCAGATTTAAAGCGGTGACTGTTTACATTACCTCCGTTGGCATTTACTCTTTTCCAATACAGCAGATGACCTCCATAACTAGAAATTGCGTACAAAACTCATCTGCATTTTCACTAAGCAACTTGGTGGGTGATAATTAAATAAAACTAAAATTTATTTAACTGGCAGGTTTACAAGTAGAGATTAATAGGTAATGTTGGGATTGTTTTCTTCAATATTTTTCTTGGCTAGAGTGCATTTTAATAGACATCGTAAGTTACTATGGTAAATAAAATCTAAAACCTATAATTCTCACTTTAAAATATCCTTTCAACTACCTTAGCAAACCTTTCTTCATCCCTCTCACCCTCCTTCTCTATTTATTTAAAAATTATTTATTATTTATTCTTTTGAAAGATATTTCTTATAAATCTAACAACAATCTCTCTTCAAGCTGCTTTTACTCCTTAGATGCAGAATATTTTGCCCAAAATGTTTAAAAAAAAGAAAAAAGACAGAAAAAAAGATGGAGGTGAAATAAGTGGAGTTACACATAATGTCAAAATATGGATCTGGATTTTATGCTTTTGTGGAGTCATTACATTTAAATTATTACTCATCTACCCTTATATTTGAAAGTTATTTTAAGTAAATCACATGATCAACTATTTTGAATAACTACTATGTGAAAATAGAATATTTGTAAGTCAAACTTTGGATTTTTCTCCTTATTCTTGAATAACTCAACTACTGCATGGTCTTATACTTGAAGCAATATATGAATTTAATGATTTATGTTTTAAAAAATAGCTTTGCCTAATAGTGTCTATATAACCCTGGTTCACCAGATGAAAATGAGTGCTCTATTGAATGAAGTTTTAGAGACACTATTCTACCTAAAAGTAATTCATAAACTTCCTTAGTTAATAATATATAGGTAGAGTTAATTATGCTGGTATAATATTGAATCCATTGATTGTTAGTTTTGCCTTAAACATAATTTTAGAGTTCTCTTACAAGTGTTTTCAAGCAAATCTGCAAGATAGAAACTAGCAATGCTTTGAACCAAATTTTAAAAGTGTAATGATACGTACTTGAGGTTTATGCATATATGAGTATTGACTTTATTTTAGAGAGAAAAAAATTAGCAGCCAATAATTACTGCTGCAATTGGATAATTGTTCAGGCAATTGAGCAATTCCAGTTGCAATTGGACACTTTCCACTTATCTCTGAGTTGTAATTAACCAATTTTAGGTATAATTACTTGTACCTGGGTTTTTAACCTCTTAAATGATTCTACCTGATGCTTCAAAAACATGTTTCTATATTTATTATTTCCTATTTGGACTACCACTGATTTTTCTGACTATAGGTAGTCAAAGAGAGTGCCATTAACGTTAGTTATTTCAGACTGGAAATGGAATCCCTGAGTCCACTAACGCTGTTACTATACACACAAAATTGCTTTAAAAGCATTGACTAAATTGAAAAATTAACTGCATCAAAGAATAAGCCATTTTAGTCATCGAATTGACTTCTTGACCAATTATTTAGCTGAACTGATAATTTGCTTTAGTTAATTTGTTAGTCAATTTAGCTAAAACTCTGGGAGTCTTAAAAAAGTTACCTCTAAAACTATGCTTGTAGATAAGTAAAATAAGTTGCAAATATGTATTATAACATTATACTATGTAAAATACATAAGTAATATAATAAAATTTTTAAATATGGTGCTACATCTAAATTTGATATTTGATCAATTACATTTCTTTATAATAAAAGATTCCATAGATGCTTACTTTATTTTTTGTCGCAAATACTGTCATCGCAATTATTGTATAGAGATAATTTGATTATATTTATATGCATATGGCATGTAGAAGTTTGCTAGACAAATATTCCCTCTTATTTACCCAAATGTCTCAAGCCTCTCACATACTTCCCAGCACATATTAGTGATAAATAAATGTTTGTTGTTAATCAATCTACAAAATGAGAGTAAATAATACTTTTATTTAACCTCACTTTAAAAATAGACATTTTAATTTTATTTGTTTGTCTGTATTTAACTAGAACTATGACTTTTAAAATTAGAACAGATCTGCAAATAATTAACAGCAGGGAAGCAAATGATACTAGATGCCAAATATTATAATGTTAGTCTCTCCTATAAGCTTTAATTCTCATTGAGGGGTGAACTATGTATTGTAGTAGGCACCCTTCAAATGGTCTGCAGGAGGGGCTACCAGGCAAGAGCTGGAGAATAAAAGCACACTTTCTGGTTCTCCCTCTTCCTTACTCTCCAATGCTTCCCTTTGGCTGAACCCAGCTGACAAGGGAGCCTGAGAAATGAATCCTATGAGGGCCAAAGCCATGCGGGATAAGATGGAGCAGAAGGAAAGTCAGATATCAATCTGAGATTTGCACTGGAAAATAAATAGCATAGTAGCCATTGTTATTTTATGTAATGTAGATTTTTTTTCTCCTAGAATCATCAACTTTGGAAAACATATCTTCCCTCACACTATGAAAGATGAAGTCATTATGTAATCCACTAGCCTCTTATCTCATCAACTCTTTATGTTTTGTTGATTCTTTTATTGTTTTTTCTCCCTTCTACAGCTGCCTTTAAAACCTTATATCTTATATGTTTATCTATATATCTTGATTTAACAGTTTCAGAGTGAACAATTTACTTTTGGCCCTGAAAGGGACAGAAAAGTATTTGCCTGAATTCTCCCTTTCTTCCTCTGTAAAAATATTAGATACCTTTTATTTTGTGAAGATATTATTTTACATGTAAAAAATACTTTCTTTTATTCAATAACTTTAGTTGTGTATTCTATGTTCTCTGTTGAAGATTTATTAAATTGAAAATAAAATTCACAGCATTTATACGACTGAAAATTTGCTACTACTTCTTATAGCACCAACTAATGGGGTCAGCCATGTAGAAATAAATGTAATCCCAAATCAAGTAAATGCCACTACTCAAATATCTTTACAAGTATCAAAGGTGCTGGGATCTTTTTGCATTTTAGTTTATTTTTGGTTCTTCTGGATTATATATTATTGTGGTAGGATGAATAATGTTCCCCCATAGATATCTGTTTCTTGATCCTTGGAACTTGTGAGTGTTATTTCTTATGGCAAAAGGGATTTTTCACATGTGGTTAAATTAAGGACCCTGAGATGGAGAGATTGTCTAGGATTATCTGGCTGGGTTTAAAGGTAATTACAGGGGTTCTACTGAGAGGGAGAAAGGAAGGTCAAATGTGGAAGGACAAGATAATATGAGGATAAAAGCAGAGACTGTAGTGAAGCAATCAGGAGCCAAGGCCGGCCATATCCTTTAGAAGCTAGAAAAGGAAAGAACAACTTCTAGTGTGGAGCCTCCAGAACCAATCAACACTGCAGATACCTTGATATTTTAGCCCTTTAAAATTTATTTTGAACTTCTGAACTCCAGAATAATAAGGGGATATATTTGTGTTGTTTTAAGACACTAAATTTGTGGCAATTTGTTACACCAACAATAGGGAAAAAATGCAGTTAATATCAAATCTTTACTTTATCTCATGTCTACCTATAATTTACCTTTTCTCAGAATATAACTCATTAGCAGCATCTCCCACAAGTGATGCATAGATGAAAAACTTTCAGAATTCAGTATTACATGTCCAAAATGTATTTTGCTTCTTTGTTTGATTTATTACTTACATAATTCAAACAAACAAATAAACAAAACCTGAGGTCCAAATGTTTCCATTTTAATTGTTAGAATATATAGTTGAGATTTATTTCCAGCAATATAGTAAGCTAAGTATCTGTAGCTACCTTCCTTGATTAAATAATCTATTAAAAAAAAATCAACTCTGGAAAACAAGCAACATTTGATAGGATAGTAAGGAATCCATAAACCAAATTATGTATGAGCCCAAGAACCCAGAAAGTAATAAGAAACTGAAGCTATTTTTGTTCTACTACCAGAAACAGAGTTAAGGGTTAGTTAAACAGTGAGGTCAACACACAGGATTAATGAGGAGTACATTAATTATGTTAGAATGTTGCACAGTTAGAAAGAGGAAAAAGACCATACATTAATATAGAGGTCTCTTAGAATCAAATATTAATCAAGAAAGAAAGTAAAAAAAAAAAAAAATACATGAAGTGTTTTATTTATATAATGATTAAAAATAAGTACAACTAAACAATAGTCACACACACACAAAAGAGAAAACATAAAAAAAAAAAAAACAAGGAAATGAACATCAAAAAATCATAATGATGACTACCTCAGTAGGGAATGAAGAGATTTTTTGGCTAGAGCTGAGCATGTGAGAAGGTGGGACTTTTCAGGTGCTGCTAAAGCTCTATTTCTAATTTACGTGATTACATGAGTGTCGCTTATTAATCAGTCCTTAAACCTCACTCTTTATGTTAATCACTCTTCTGCATGTTAGGTATAATTCATATACCAAATAAATATTGCACACACACTCTCTCTCTCTCTCTCTCTATCTCCAGTTATCCTAATGTGAGGTTTTTCAAAAGTCTAAAGGAAATTTTAATATTGTTCTTTTTAAATAACCTCTTTTCCCAAACACACTCAGTTTGGACTCCCATAGGTCAAATTGGAAAATGAATTTCTGTTTTCTAGCATCTCTTATAGCTATGTGTGGCCACTGAATGAATCTTTGTCAATGTGGTAGGTTGTATTCTTAAAGCAAAGGTAATCTAATCTTCTCCATTTCCCCTTATAATGATGACATTATTTAAATTTTATCCCTATGTTTTCTCACAACATTGGTAAAGTGAGCTTTAGTTATCATTCCTTCTCTCCCTTTTTTTATTTGTCCATGTTTATATTCACAATGATATAGACTCATGATTCTTATTTTTTCTGTTATTATTATGGGACGAATTGTGTATTCTTAAAATTCATGTATTGAAATTCTAACTGCCAGTACTTTAGAATGTGAATTTTTGGAG
The DNA here is from genome assembly GCF_000151845.1 of Pteropus vampyrus. Classification (NCBI taxonomy): domain Eukaryota; kingdom Metazoa; phylum Chordata; class Mammalia; order Chiroptera; family Pteropodidae; genus Pteropus; species Pteropus vampyrus. The sequence goes on along the minus strand of NW_011888864.1, from coordinate 2,574,943 downwards.
CGAGGGCCTTTAACTTAGGGGTAATTAAGTACAATGATTTTAAGGAGTAGATCCTAATCCAATATGACTGGTGTCCTGGTAAGAAGAGGAGATTAAGACACAGACACAAATAGAGGGAAGATCATGTGAAGATGTAGGGAGGAGAAGTGATCTAAAAACCAAAGAGAAAGACCTCAGAAGAAACCAACTCTTGATATCTTGATGTGGGACTTCTATACTCTGGAACTGTGAGGAAATAAATTTCTGTTGTTTAAGTCACTTACTCAGTAGCACTTTGTTATGGCAGTCCTAGTAAACCAGTCCTAGTAAACCAATATAGTTATAATCTAAAATGATCATTATTTTTTTTTTTCCTATAATGGTTGATGATGAATTTTCTTTGAGATGAAAAGACTGGAGAAAGAGGTCAGTAAGTGAGGGCAATAGAGGAGATATTAAGGCTGTGTGACACCGATGCCAAAAAATTAAAGAGTTTCTTAAAAGTGGGAAAAATTATTTTTGAGAGATGGTGTAGATGAGGAAACACACTTTTCTTGCTGGCTTGAGATGCTGGAGAATTAAATAGAGTAATTGCATATTTTAACGTAACAACAAGTATATGATTATGTCAGGACAATGACTATAAACCAGTGCTAATCTAAGAAAATTGTAATAGATAATCACCCTAGATATCAGAGGGATATAAACAATTTTCATCTGAGTAGGTTGTGATGAGAATACTATCATCAAGTTTCTGCTCTGTGATAAAGGGATAAAGGATTTTTTGGGAAGTACAGGATATAAGTGAGTTAGCTAATCATAAACATGATGTTACAGAAAGCATGGTAAGGAACAAAAAATGCATAGTTAAAAACGATATAGAGAACAGACTAAATTTCAGCAATAGATATCAATGACATTATAGAATTTTGTACGTCATTTTCAAATAAGCAAAATACAAATAAAATTTTTTAAATGATGAGTGTCTGTTAACATATTATTTCTCTTCTTAATGTTTCAGGTTTTGATGATATGTTTTCAAGCCTAAGTGACAGTTTAGCTAAGGATGTATTCAGTTAATTTCTCATCCCGGGCTAAAAAAATACACATGCACACACACACACACACACACACACACACACACACACACACACTCACACACTCACACACACACAGACACACATTATCTGACTCTTATTCAAATAAGAGGGTTATTTTCCTTTCATTTATTTGTTTTCATACAGAAATGAAATGTATTTAAATTATATAGTGCCTAGCACAGAAATCACTAAAATTAAATTCTCAAGTTCTTTATTCTCAAACCCAGATATGCTAGTCTCTCTTACAACTGTTTTTTGGTAGTGCTATCATGTGTGACAGTTGCTTCCCCCAGGACTAATGTAGTACATAATGTAGTGCTTTTTTTAGATCAAATTTGAGTAATGTAGTGCTTTTTTAGATCAAATCTGAGTTTCCATGGTGTCTTATATATATGGTAGACACCCAATAAATATTTGTAGATTTTCCTTTTACTTTGGAAGATATGGATTAATTTAATGTATCCACATTTTATTATTTCAATTCTGCAATAGTTTTCTTTTCTAAGAATGTGAGTCTTCAAATTATAAAATAAACCATTTCACTAATTTAGGTTGATTCAATTTAAGATCTTTATTTACCTAGATTATAAATTATGAATTTAGTACTCCAGGTTATCTTAAGCAAAATAATGCTCCTTCCCCACCAAAATGTCTGAATACTAATCATCAGAACCTGTAAATATGTGATCTTGTATAACTAAAGAGACTTTGTGGATGTTATTAAATTAAAGGTTTTGAGATCGGAGGATTATCCTGGATTATCCTGTTGGGTGCAATGTAATCACAAGGGTTCTTATAAGAGAAAGAAAGAAACAGGGGAGTCAGAAAAGATGTGACAACAGAAACAATGGTTGGGGTAAGGGAAGGCCATGAACCAAGGAAGGTAGGCAGACTTCGGAAGTTAGAAAAAGGCAAGGGCAAGAATTTCCCTCAGAATGTCCAGAAGGAACACAGCCCTGTTTAAGCCATCAACATTCAGGTTCTTTTTTAACAACAGCAATAGGAAAATCATTCACAGGCCTTAACTATTAGAACTGGATGCTTACTGGAGAGACACTGAGAGAAGAACATGGACTCTGTGGCAAGATTATCTGTGGCCATAGCCAGGATCCACCACTTTCCGGTTGCCTGAATTTTGTTGTGTTGCTTAATCTCTCTTTTGACTTCAATATTTTTCAAGGCTAATATAATAGAGTTTCATCATAAAAATATTATAAAATAGAGCCAATCTTATAGGGTTTTATGATGTTAAAATGATTTAATACATTTCGAGCTTTTAGAATGGGACCTAGTACAAAGTAAAATTTAGCAGAGCCAGCATTTGGAATAAATGAAAACACAAAACAGTTCAAATATTATAACTTTTGAAGTTGGTCTAAGGAACTAATAATTAGAAAAGAAACAAGGAAGTAGATTTATGAGAGATTCTTGATCCTGCTTTCTATCATTATACCTTTCCTACCTATAGAAGTCAGTTGAATATTAAAACAATATGGAAAAAAATGACAATATTTTCTTCACTCCCGAAAGGTCAGACAAAATTTAAGACTTCTTTCACAGATATACTAGAGAATTTTCTCCTAATAGTATTTCATAGTCTATAATAACTATTGACAGCTAACAGGACTTTTTGTTTTAAAGAAATGCAAATATCAATATTAAGAAATATTCATAAGGCATATGTTTCAAAAAGAACAATAAAAACTTGAATGCTTTATCTATCATTTCATTTTAATAAATAAGGTAATAAGACAATAATGTGAGTTGCCAAAGAATCCAGACTTTCAAGATGGTTTGAAGTTATGGAATAATCTGAATTCATAAAGAATTCTTAATATCTAATTATAACCTGAATGTGCCCCAAATCTAAAGATGAACCAGAATTTTCAAGAGAATGTTTGAAGACGTTCCTACCAGCCTTTCCATAACATTAATTAAAGCAGAATTAGGAAGAATAATAGAGGAATAAAAACAGGATGAAGAGGAGGACAAAAGAAAGAGGAAAAGAAAAATAAGAATAAGAAGTTCTGCCTGAAAAAAGGCATTCCATTTCATTCATTTCCTT
>NW_011888864.1:2567405-2569993 GCF_000151845.1 Pteropus vampyrus | reverse complement strand
GAACCACATCTGACACATCATAGATGGCCAACAAATTTGTTGAATTAATGAAATGAAGTTTTTTGTGTTCCTTATTTCCCCCAGATTACATTGTAAAGAATTTCCCTAGCACCTTTAAATATTCTTCACAACCAATTTTTAAGGGAACATACCCTTCCCTACTTCAATTCTTCAAATGCTCCTCCAAATCAAAAAAACAATTTCAATCTTTACTTTGAGAATGGAGAGATCCTGCCTTCACAGAGCTTAACTCTCAGAATTTAGAAGCTGCCTTCCTAGATACAGGAGTTTATTCTTTGTTCCAGGAATATCTTGCCCAGGAAGATAACTCCGTAAACCAATCAACACAGTCATTGTTTGCTGATAGATTACTCAAACTGTCTCTTCAAGTCCCTTCAAGTCCCTTCAAAATTATATATATGTATATATATTTTTTTTCATTTGGACAGATTCTTTCTCAGAATAATAGATCACTTAACTGAGCAAACACACTCATCAAAACATTGTTTATTATCCAGGCTTGTTTCAAGGTCCTTACCTTACTCTGTGCACTAATCCTAAATTATTATATCATATACCTTGTCTCATCCTACTCTGATCTCAAGATTGAAAGGCCCGATTTAACCTACTCAAACCCGGAGCATGAAACCTTATTCTGACTTTCCTTTTCTGAGATTCAGACTTTGTGAACATGGTACTCTCTTTGGTATTGTAGGAATTAACTCAGCTTTCCTTGTCAACAAACACTATAGAGTTCCTTTTGAAAATCAGCACCTGACAATTTTGATTAAACCATGGCCAAGGATGGAATGCACAGATTGGATCTACCTTTCTGTCCAGATCTAACTGTATCACTCTAGCAAGGACCATGGTATTCCCAACAACTACAACATTATTTTTTTTTAACTTTCATTTACATCAATTATTTCTTCAATCTTAGAGTGAAATCTAGGTGAAGCTTGAAAATAAGACTTATCTGTGTACTAGAACAAATCTAGCTGAACATTTTTGGAAGTCATAAAAAGTAAAAATGTCAAACCTAAATTCATTTTACTAAAATGCTTTTCTAACTCATTTTTAAAAGATTTCAGAGTGTTTAAATCAAACACTATATTGGTTGATTGATTTACATGCACTCAATCAAAATAATATTTTGAAAAAAAATTTTTCAATAGTCTTTTCTTCAAACCAGGAACTCATCTATTTGCCAGAAAATAAATTGCATTCTATCCTTGAAAGCATTGAATCCGTTTGATATATAAAATGCATTAGGTTTGACTAGAGGCCAAACTTAGCAGTGCTTTCACTCAAGCTTGCTGTTTAAGCTGGTGAATATATGACCTAGTATATAATCCATGATTTTAGAATTGCTACAAAATATGTTCTAAGGCAACAAATAAACCTTAATATCTGTATATCTAAATTTGATAAGATTTTAAATTTATTTTGAACCACATAGAATTTTTAAAAATACTATTTAATATTTCATTGCTATAATCATATAACCATTGTGTATGGCTATATATCAAAAGTGTAAAAAACTTTTAAAATGTCAAAACTTCTGTTTGTCTTTTCTGATCTACTCTTTTCTTAGACACATCTTTAAAACATCTATTTCTTCCTGTATTCGTGATGGTTTGGTGACATTCTTTTGGTCTTCTCTTTGCCCTTCAATATGTGAAAAAAATGTGTACTTGCTGAAACTGTTGGAATAACACTCAGTTTAAAAGTAGATATTTATTTTAAATATACCATCTTCTGGAGATAGTGTTGTGTCTCTGGGAAAAGACCCAGCCCTGTCCTTAACAAATTCATGTTAATCTTTGAAACAAAAATCCCGGAATATTCTCATGTGAAATAAGCGATGAAATAATATACGGGGTACTTTTTCAGAAAATAAAAAAAAAAGTGTTTAACCTAGAAGAAAAATATTAAAATATGGAAGCAGAAACAAATTTGAGACACTCTCCCACAAAATTCTTGTAATAGTATAGTTGAATAGAGAGAAAGTGAATAAAGAAAACAAAAAGTTTGCCAGAGATGATCAAATTACTTCATGGGAGATAGAGAGTAGTGGCAAAAATACAGATTTCGTTATCCTTGGCCTCTGACTTTTCCACTAAATTTCACCCCTGTATGATCATGTTAGGTTCAATTCTTTATAAATCCTTCCTTTCAGGCTTCAAAATTGTCGTTTACAAATATTTAGTTTGTGAGGATGTCATGTATTTCCTCCGGCCAAGGGGCGCTGTGAAGAGAATTTAACACACCTGATTCCTAAGTGAGGTTCATTCATGTTATGCCCAGAAGGAGCATTAAGAAAGAAAGAATTACCAAACTTCGAAGAATTTATATTTGTCATCCTAAGGTGGAATGCCTTGCTTGCATATGTAGGGGAGAAGAGCACACATTTAAATAAGGATGAATTTATGATCTTAATTTAATAAATCACTGGATATATGGCCTCATTTTTCTCATCAGGAGCAAAAATATCTTTAAAAAAGCAACTTGATGCAATATTTACTGAGAATAATTTTTCCCATATATCTTATTATCTAGTGCAAAATATCATTAGTTTCAAATTTTTT
>NW_011888864.1:2561158-2567030 GCF_000151845.1 Pteropus vampyrus | reverse complement strand
TGTGTGTGTGTGAATATTCATAATAATAATCATGATTACACAGATTTCTTAAGCCCTCATCATGTACCAGGCAAGATTCTAGCAGTGGATATGTAAACTATCTGGGAAGTTCAGTTAATGAGAGACACTGTTGAAAAAAAGAGAGAATCTAAAAATTTCTTCCCTTCTCTATGTTCTTTGGTGTCATCTCATAGGTTTGTGGTCAGATCTACTATAATTCCATCTTCCATCTTACACTGGTGACGATAAATTCTGGCCTCTGGGAACATCTCCTGCTCCTTTTGTTTTGTAGAGTCAATAAACTTTGGGTAGCCTCACAAGCCTATGGTTGCTCTTTTGGTCTGCTTTCTTAGCAGGACCTTGACTAATAGAGCAGGGCAGCAAAAGCCAGTGAAATGAAGAAGACCAGTGACGAGTGAGGAATCTTTAAGAAATTATACTTTGGAAAGTGCAGAGAAACCACATCTAGTTAATCAAAATGAGCCTTTTTCTTTTTCTACATTTCCACAATGCTCTACATTGTAATTTTTGTTATATATTCTATCTTACTTTCTTCATGTTGCCTTTTTTACCCAGATCAAGATTTTTTACCCTATTTTTCTATTTTGCATATTGCAAAATGCCCATATAATAAGTGTTCTCAGTAAATATTTGTTGATTAAATCAGTGTATTTTTAATTTCCCAGAAATGATCTATTCTAATACATTTTTTATTGAAATAAAAATTTTGTAAGGCAAGTCATTTAATTGCTCTGTGGTCTCTTAATTGATAATCTGTATAAAATAACTAATAGATTTTAAGATTACATTTATAATGTTTGCCTTCAAAGCTAATAAAATTTTATATAAAAGTATATTTTCAGTTATAAATTTACATATCTTATTTCTTTAAGTCTGTGAGAATTGCATTGAGACAATGACTCAATTGTAAGTAATCAAAATTCTGGTTTTTGAACAACTCTGTTTTAGTTTGTTCTTCCATATAATTCCATCAATCAAATATCTAACTGTTCTTTCCTCCAAATCATCTGATATTGTCATAAAATAAAAGATATCTTTTATTTATATCTATATATACACACATGTCACACACACACACACACACACACACACACACACAGACATATATATATATTTTTTCCTATCAACAGCTAGGTAATAAAAGTTGAATTCTGGAAATTTCTTTTATTTCTCAGTAGAGTTATTTGACACATGAGTGTATCATTGCTCTGAATAAAATTTACTTAAATTTACTAGGGAAATCATATATGACAAAATCTTGAATAATCCGAGAGTAAAAATATGGAAGACTATTACACTTCTATAAAATACTTTCTTACACTGCCTTTCTAGGCTTCTTTAGATTCACAGCACATGTTACCAACCAGCTAAATACTATTAATTAGTATAAAGGAATCATTAAAGATAATCAGGAAGAGCCTATTATAGAGTATTGAGAAAGGAAACATTTTGGATTATATCTTATTATTCATTACCTATGTTGTTTTGAATCAATGATTCATAAGGGTACTCAACCTCCTGTAGATTTATCAGTAAAATCCTGAGACATTAAAGCTCAATGTTCTTTTAAGTTCAATCACATCATAAAATTATGAAATGGGCAATGGGGTGGATCAAAGTTTGGCTTACATTGTCCTCCAAATTGGCTTTATTATGACTCTTAAGAAAAAGACTCTTTTAAATTAATGAAAGATGTGAAAACAATTATCAGTATTTGTTTCTACTGAGCTGAGAGGTAATCCTTTTCACTTATTTTTAAATGCGTCCAAAATTTCATTTGAGAAGAACTTCCATAATTGGCATCTGTTAATCATTTCAGAGTTAAATATGACAAGTGAAGGCAGAAAAGAAGATTTTCAGGGGAAATTAATTTTGTTTGGATTCTTTGGCAAGGGAATGATTAGAAAGAAAAGCCTAGCTTGAACGATTAAAAGCAACATTTGTTATTAAAGTGCCGTAGCAAAGACTTAGAAAATTTCTCAAAAACATTCAAGGTTAAAAAAATAAAAAAGCCAAGCATTTAAAAACTATGATGGGAGGAAGATTTTCATAATATAAAATCGTTTTGAAAATATGGGCATGTTTTTCCCTTTGGCACAAAAAATCAGACACAGTTTTAGCTGCCCGCTTGTTGAATACTTAGACTTTCCAAGGCAATCTATTATGTGTAATGTGTAAGCGATGGCAAATGGTAACTATCATTACCAGGTGGTTATTTGCAATGCAAATTTTAAACCCTAACTCATAGCTGGTTGTCTCTGGCAGTTGCCAAACAGCTGGTTTTAAACCCTAAAACCCGTAGGAATACCAAAGAGTATAAGTCCACTGGAATTACTCTAATCATATTAATTTTTTTCCTAATGTCATTTATCATGATTATCCATAGTTCCTGGTAGCCCAATGTAGTACAGACACCATAAAATGGAACTAAAAAAGACATGATCCTTTTCTTTAAAAGATAATTTTCAAAGAAAAAGATATATGCAAAATTATTGAGAACATTCATTTAATAAATGTTATTTAAAATTTTAATTTTGTTTTTGTTTTCCATACACATACACTCCACTATTACTTTGGGGCTGGCATTTGGCCACATAATTTTACTGAAAATAGCCTCAAATATTACCAATGACCTACTCACAAAAATATTATTTTTCCCCATTAGCTCTCATCCTTCTTGATCAATGTGCATGTACTGCTATTGAACATCCTTTCCTTATTGAAATGTTTTTCTTCCTAGCTGTTATAACATTGGATTATTCTAAGAGATGAAATTCTGACTGCATATACTCTACTGGCAATATCTTCTCCATAACCTCTTAGCGATTCTCCCCTAAGCTATGTTTTGGATCTCCTTACCTAAACTAATTTGTTCAGCACTTCTGCCCATTCCTGTGTCTTTAAATGCAACTTGTATAGATGAATAACAAATACTTAGCTTTACCATAGCCTCTTTCAAAGTCTATGTTTCTTCAACTTAAATTCAATTTGGGACAGTTAAAACATGTTATTTTTTTCCCAAACCTAATCATGTCTTCTAGATTATCCCATTTCTGTCTTGGCACCAATACTTGGTCACTTAAGCCAGGATTGAGTTTTTAGAGGTCCCTCACTTTCATTTATTTGTCAGCTAGCTTATTATTCTACTTGCAAAAGTCCTTCTCTTAACATTCTACGCCCTGTCCTTACCTTCTACATTATCCTAGGATGTTAAATAAGGCTCAATAATATTCCTTCAGTTTTCCTCTATCAAAATTCTTACCATGCCATGCCTATGCTCTAGGTGAATTTAATTTGTTCTTTTTTTATTTGATCCATTGCTTGTTTCTAACTCTGTATCAAAACCACTAGCAATGTTTGCTGTCATAGCAGTTTATGTATATGTATGTATATATGTATATATGTATATATGTATATATGTGTATATCTGTGTGTATACCTATTTTCCCTTAGTAGATCTTAAACTTTTTGCTGCATCGTTATTATAAAAAGTTATGTCCTGCATGGTATAAATTCATTGAAAAAGAAAGCCATTGGCAAGATAAAAATTGGGCATGTTAGAGGGAAATAATTGAGATAGAAAGAAGGTTGACAGAATAGATGGAAATGTGGAAAAGCAAATTCACAAGATTTTTATTAGTTAAGTTCTTATGAGTTCAGAGAAGATCGTCATCCTATATCAGCCTTAGTTAAGAAATTTACACAGCATATTATTTTTATCAACAGAAGATACATAAATTTAATAAGTAAATAATACAATGTACAATAAGACCTTGACTTACTAGGAAACAACAAGGAAATCGCTTGAGGTGTCTTTTTTTAGAGAGTAATTCAAAAGTTGTAACTATGGATAATTATAGTACCATGATTATGATTTTAGAAATTGAAGTCACTTTGAGATAAAAATTCTAACATCACTATTTGTTCTTGTATCATTTTTGGAAAGTTGTGTGAACCCTTGAACTTCACTTCTCTCATATATTAGATAGGGACAGTAATAATACCTCCTTGTTTATTTTAAAATAAAATTAACTGTTTAGTAGAACTGTAGCATATAGTAGACACTTGATGAATCGTACTTTTTATTAGATTGTCAAGAAACTAGCTTTTTGATAGCACTGATTATAATAATCCATGCTCCTCCTCTTTTAAATAATTAATTATACTTAACTGAATTCATACATTTAAAGTTATTTTCTAGCACAAGATTGTGAGTTTGTAGTGACAGAAAGTGTTCCTTTTTCATTTACCTAGATAAGTGCACCAAGCACAGAGTGTGGTCTGCAGTTAGTGGCAGAATTTCTAGAAAAAGTTGCTGAATAAATTTTATAAATAAACTAATAAATTATTTAATAAACATAAAAATAGTTATTATCAAATACCGAATTAATATGTAAGTATATATAATTTTAAATTGTTATATATTAATTACTCAGCCAATTACTCAATTTTTTTAATTTATTAATTTTCTTCTAGAAAAAATAAAATCGACTGATCAAGGCACACAATAATTTAATCCTTCCATATTGTATTCACAAACTGAAGCCTAAGAATCACTTAGCCATCAGTTAATCTATAGAGTATTTCCAAATTTCCTTTTTTAAAATAGACCATATTAGTTTTTTCAGAATTTCACTTAAATTTTAATCAGTAGATCATGACCAGACGAACCATTAGGATGTTCTTGAATGTAATATACAATAGCATTCCAACATTAAAACAAACACTGCTGTAGGTTCCCTTTAGATATATTATAGAAAGAGGAGACGTGTAAAATTTAAAGCATATTTGACCAGGTAAACTAAACCAATGTTTAATAGTAGTCTTTAAAGTTAGTTGATGCTTGTATGATATTCCCACCTCCAAGCTGGGTTTCAAAAGCCATAGTCTTAAAGTTCTGAGGTGAGGGCTATGTAGGAACTTCCTTTTCAATGATTTTATATCCCCTAATGTCTTTGAGTATGTTAGAGTGTTCCTACATCCTCCAACAGTTCTCTGCTTATGTTTTTAAAAAATCACCTCTTCATCTAGAGCTTAAAACTGACTATCTGGGTACTATGAATATTTGTGAAGTCTCTAAATCTTTGTAAAGTAAAAAATAAAAAATGTTTTTATTACAAGACAATGAAATTCTAATGTGTGGATATTCACATCTGACTCTAAGAAATGCATATATTGTTTCTGACTTATTAGTAATGGCATCTTTGGGGATTTTTAAGAAAACATTGTCAACAATGAATTATTAGAGTGATATGTTTAAAGGAAAATTATGTTACTTAAGTAAATTCTATGTGAATTTCAGTTGATTTATTTTCATTGATTTGTAGCCAGTGTCATTAAAAATAACTCTGCCTTTCTTACAAGGACCTCTATATTCATTCTTTTATGTTATGTTGGTACAATTTAATTGCAGTCTAAAAAGAATATTGTCTCATGGTGCATCTCTGGCTGTTTTTTCTTTTCTATTCTCTTTCTGTTTCTTTCTCAAAATAAAAACACATAACTGCTTTTTAATTTTTCCAAATTGTAGAATTAGATAAAAACCACAACTTTTATATGTGAAGGGGCTGAATATATTTATAGTTGGTTAAAGTTAGCAAATATTACTTTTAATATGGTCATAATGTATGCTGAGCACAACCAATGCAAACTTATCACTTCTCTACTCATTATTTTCTAGTTATTGACTTTCAGCATTCTAAGATAAATTCTTTCAGCTTGTTACATCTTAAATGAGAGGTAAAAACACCCTATGACTAAAGACATCCCAACACAAGATATCTTTATTTTCTTACATTCCTTTTCCAGATGCCTTTTGAGTGGCAACCAAAAGTAGTTATGAAAAAAAAAA
>NW_011888864.1:2553660-2560513 GCF_000151845.1 Pteropus vampyrus | reverse complement strand
GTACTGTAGACTTTTTTTATATAAAAAGGAACGAAATTTCAAGCTAGATATGCAGTCAAAATGAGTCTCATATGTTGACAGTTATACTTTTTTAAATGAATAGAAATCCAAGCAAATAAATGTCAGCACTCTATATGCATAGAACCTGAAATTTGTATCTTGTAGTGAAGGAAGTGATGTGAAATCATGATTTATACTGCTAGATATGAAATTCTTTGGTGGAAAAAAGCAGGTGCATTCAGTGGAAAATAGAAAGAGTTATTCAGTTCACTGTTTCCAGAAAAACATTGAGAAAATATTTTTCCTTTTTTTAATCGCCCTACATCAATCCATTTACCTGTCCTCTGGAGATAATGATAGGATCACTCATCCTACACTATTTATAAAAAAACAAACAACCCGCACCTCCCCCCCAAAAAAAAAACACTACATAGATTTTTCTAATTGTAAAGGCAACCTGTTTACTAAATTTGATATGATGTATGCGAATTTCTAATATAAAAAGTGATATATCAGAAAAAGGAAAATGACAGTTTATCAACTTTGTAAACACAGTATATTCTTTAGTTATTTTAATTAATTTGCTGTTTTTTTAAGTAAAGCTTTCCTATTCTCTATGTGCCTCCTAGCAGTAGCATATCTAATCAAATTATCTTATTTTCCCTGTATTACAAAACAGTGGCAGAGGGAGACATTTCTATTTAATACTGACAAAAATCCCAAATACATCATAATATTTACTAGGCATACTGAATTTATGTAAGTTTATTAAGTATAATGTTACTGTTTTCATTGAGTCTGAACAGAAATAATATATCTGTGTGTGTATAAATTCATACACATAGCACATACAAGCACATATACATTGTATGTTTAACTAGATAAACTCTTAATTACTATTCCTTAAATTAAATAAGGAAATTTGTTTTTTACAACCTAAAAATTAATTAAAATCACATCCAAGTTTCACTGTATGTGATGAATTAATTTCTCTGAGCTATATATACCTTTCCCATGGAACTTTAATATATATGAAAAAAAATTCTTATACAAAGTTGGATGTATTTAGACAATTATCTGTCTTCCTTCACAGGGGACATTGAAGGCAAATTATAATCTATCTAAAATGTATAGAAATATCTCAGAAAGTGACTTGAGAATAAATTAACAGTTTACATATTACAGTCCGCTCTAATACATATTTACAAAGATTCTTAGATTTAAAGTTGCCACAAAAGACTTCCAAGTCAGATGAAACTTAATGTATCTGGATGAGGTATAGAAACATTCTCAGAATCTCATAGGCATTAGGATGCTTTGTTGCTCTCTGTGTTGTGCTGAGTAACTTTTTGGTATAGAAGGATGCCATAAGTATAAGCAGGAAGGAGAAGGGGAAAATACCATGTTTTTATCTCTCCACTATCTATTTTTCAAAATTACTTGCTTTCTCTTTCTTGAGAACAATCAACAGGTTAATTATTTGATTACCTTTCCTTGGTTTGTGCACTCCTAATATTTTCCCCCAATGTAAGACTAGAGGAAGGCACTGACTGTATTGATGTCAAGCAAGGCATTATGTTAGTATCCATTGTTTCTTTGTCCAAATATCAAAAATAACCTTCAGCTACATACTCCAAGAAGTGAGATAACTGAATACCAAAGCTCTTTCTACTCCAAGTTTTACCTTCCCCTAATTTTTTTTCCACTAAAACCACTGTATTCTGTCACTTGATGAAGCAAGTAACACTAAGCCCTAAAGAAGTGATTCTTAACCTGGGGCTATTTTGCTCTCAATTTTATGGGACATTTGACAATATCTAGACACATGTTTGGTTGTCCTAACTGGGAATGAGTGCTACTGGTAAATAATTAGTAGAGACAAAGGATGCTACTAAACATCCTACAACATACGGGACAGATCTCCTTATAACAAAATATTAGTTGAACCAAAATGTCATTAGCTCCATACTGCATATTTGAGAGAACCAGGACCGTAGTTCAAGTATGAGACACCCAGGATAGAAAATGTAAAGTGATTACTAATGAAGATAACATGGGAAGGGAGGAAGCAATGGAAGAAAAGAATGACAGGGAAAAAGCGAGTGAGGGAAGAACAATCACCAAACATTTGCCAAAGACATGAAGTAACATGCACCTGCGTGTACCTGTGCATGCGTGTGCTTGTGCATGTGTGTGTGTGTTCATGTGTGTAATAACCAATTTTAAATACTGGAAGATGACTAGTAAGAGAATCAGCCATACTAAACTTCTCTCTGCCTCTGTCTCCGACTGTGTCTCTCTCCCTTCTCAGAGCAACATGACAGCATAGTCATAGGTATTAGAATGAGCAAACTAGTCTAGAAACTTCAGTGGAGTCCATATTTTTTCACTCTTCCACTTATGTGTTCTGTCATAACCAGATATGTTCCTTTAAGTGTTTGAGACTCGATTTGCTTTTATGTAAATCAGCCTTAGGAATGCTTTATTTATTTCATAGAGGCAGGTGTGGGGCTGGATAAAATGCTATTAAAATATCAAATCTTTGATATACCTCTTAAAGGCAAGTCACTACTATTACTTTCAAATATTGAATATTTATATTTATTATTACTCCTATTGGACCATACCAACCCGTGGCTCTACTAGGAAGTTCAGGAAGGTAAGGTAGGTATCAGAGATATCAGCATTAGATAAAATAGATAGTTGTTCCAGCAAGTAATGAGTAGATAAGGTCAAGAGAACCTTGCAGAAAATAGCAGATGGTAGTTCAAAGAGTCATCCAGTTCAGATTAGATTGTAGTGGCAACAGATGATGGTACCTTTGTTACCAAGACACGTTCCAGAGAAAGCCTGGTATGTACAGAATCCCTTGAGGAAGGACGGAAAGTTCTGATATTCAGACAGCAAGTACTTATATTCAGTATATGTATGTGCTGGACAGAGAAATAAGGCAGAGACTCAGACTAAAGAAAACAATCCTTAGAATGAATCGTCAAAACTGAAATATTAAGACAGCTATTTCCAATTGAGAAAAACAAATGTCTAGTTACTATAAAAAATAACATTCTTTATTCCAAGCTACTAAATAGTTCCTGCTATGAATCTAAAATTTATAGAAGCCTGTTAATAATCTAAAGTAAATAATAACAGTTTTTAAGTGTCAAACTAAATTTACAGGTAATCTATGATCTTTTTATTCTCTTCTACAACAAAAACTGCTTTTAAAACATTACAGAAATACCTTTATAAAAAAAGCACAAATACTGGAGTGTGTTTTGTCACTGTTCCATTTGCTTTGGCAAAGAGAAAGCAGGTTTCACTGTCATTTAAAAATATGGTTTAATTTTAAAAATACACATTACTTAAAACATCGCTCAGGGAATGGGTAGAATCAATTATGTAAAGTGATAAATATATGTAAATTTCTTCAATTCAAGTCAAATAACATTAACTTTAACCTCATTTATCTATGTTTAGTGGCAGAGATAGACACAGATTAATTGACAAATTTTTTTTAGTTACGTTTTATATATCATCTTTTAAAAAGTGTAACTAAATATTTTTGGGTAGTCATTAAGTCAGAAAGCCAAATTATTTCTTTAACTAAAATGATCCAAAGCAAAACATTCAATGTTTTTAGGCAAATAAAATCTGTCCTTTGATTTCAGTAGAGTGCTGTAGAAATAGTGGCCACTTCCTCTATAAAATGACTTCAAAGTATGGACATATCTATGGGAAAAGTACAGGGAAAGAGGAATTTATTTCTTGAAATTCTCCCATATATGTACCTAAGCCCTAGAGATCATGACTCTCACAGAAAAATCAGACTCATGTGCTTAATAAAGTTATAAATAAAGTGATTCAGTGAACTTAGGAAAAAAAATAATTTATACTTTTAAAACCAGGCTTAGCTCGTTATCAAAAATATATATTTGAAAACTTTCTATTCAATTAAGACTAAAACGAAAAAATAAGTACCATTATCTGGAGATAGAACTTTTACTGAGTTCTTGCCTAAACTCTTCTGGGGAAAAAAAGATAAATAATTTAATATACCATGAACACATGGTACTGACTCAGTAAATACATGTAAGCTGCATTTCTAGATTGCACATAGGAGCAAATAATTTTGTTTTATGTCTAGTACCCAAACAATAAAAGATATTGTTAGGGGTCTCCTTGGATACAGTTTGGCAGTGAAGCACAATTCTCAGAGAGGAAAGAAGTTTACATATTCTATGTTACCTTGTATGGCAGGTTTTACTGAACTTCAGCAAAATTGGTTTCATGATTTAATTTATTTGTTTTGTTTCCTAATCTTATATCACTTTCAATTTAGGGTAAAATGGAAAATATATACCTTAGAACAATTATCTTCCTGAATTGAAATGTGAAATTGTCTCGTGGGCAATATATAGATATAATTCCATAAGTGATTGTATTTGGTTATTTATCTCAGCTGGTTAGAGCAAGCTTTTAATAAATTTTAGAGCATAGAGCAGGATATAGAAATATCATAAGTGTAGTATCAATCCCCAAAAGGAGCATTTAACTTCATTATTGTTCTTCTTTTTTATCCATTTTTAACTAGTAATTTTATAAGCAAAAGTAGACCAGACAGTATGGATTATTGTCTACGAAGATGATCAAACAGGATTAATTTAATGACTGATAGGTTACAGTTTAAACTCTAATAAGGCACTGAACAATGACTAAACTTTACTGAAATAAAATAATGCTAGGAACTAGATAGTACATAGAGAAAATTTGTAGTCTAATTTGAATTTATCATCTGGCTACAACTTCTGGGTGAGTGGTCTAAAATTTAGGATACTTAGTTCATGTAGCATCTATTCCTCAGAATCCCCTTCACAATGTCATCCAATTGAAGAATCTTTCAGAGTTAGACTTACTAAAACCAAACACACACACACACACACACACACACACACACGTTTACATATCCTGCAAAACTGAAGACATTTACTGTACATACTCATGTAAAGTAAAAATTGGCAGATCACTGATAAAGATTTTAAGACATCATGAGAGACTCCCTCCCTTTACACGATAGCACCTTGTACACTACCCTCCTTTCCCACCAAACACAAACACAGCCTTTCCTGTTTCTTTTTCCTCTTTGCTTCTAAAACTAAAGACTTAAATGAGAGACTTAAAAATCACAAGAAATAAATGTTTAAAAATGGTTGTTAAAGTTTTGTCAAGGGATAAGATAAAGTAGTCTGTAACAGGCTCCATGAGAACAACAAAATAGATAATTCACAAAAACACACTTCCTCCCTGCCACTCATAAGTTTTTCTTTTATAGGAATCATAAAATACATCCATTATGAATGTTGGTGAGACTCATATTTTATTTGATCAAGATTAAAGACTTTCAAAGAATAGATAAGAAAGGACAGTATAAGTGAATTTTTGAATTCACTGAAGATTATACTTACCATATGGATAATTAAGAGCTTTGAAACAGATCGAAAGGATTAAACTTAGAAAGTTTGTACTTGTCTTAAAATAAACAATTTTTGGTTGTTATTTTTCTTATAATGACTTATGTTGTATGTGAAAGACAAAATGCTTTGGACAATTAAGGAAATGATTATTTTCAGGCTATTGCAATAGGGAGATCATTAATGAAGAACTTCTCAAAGAAATGGAAGGGTGTCTAGGGGCTTAGGGGCAAGCCAACAGGAAAGTCATCTACAACTCAATGGAAGCTATGAGAAAAAAACGGAGAGATTTTTCTGATTCACTGTGAATAGGGAGGTGAGTATTTATCTCAGGAGTGGTATGAACCTTTGGAGTTAGCAGGTTCTTGGGGGAAAAATTGGTAAGATTTCACAATAATTGCTGCTTTTCCGAACCACGGGACTTCGAAATAGTTCAATTTTATGTTGCAAATGATACTATGTAAAGAGTAGTATAATACATAAATACATAAATAATAAATTTATCAATCCTTTAAGTCATATTATAAATTTTTAGAATCGTAAACTTGATCACTATTGTTAATATATAACTTTGATAATGAAAATTTGATAATGAGGTTAATAACTGCTGACGTCCAAATGCATTTTCATTTATTTGTGGTCACAGCCAGTTTTCATGGCACAAATAATAAACTAATTAAATGATTGTCTTGTTTGAAGTGCTACAGAGAGATCGACTGTGAATATAAGAATTATTCTTAGATTTTTACCTAATACAATATATTTATATATTCCAAAGCCTAAAACTTTTTGCAAATATGTGAACTATTTCCAAGACATAAAGGATATCATTTAACATTATGAACATTGTGGAAATGGGACTAGTATTTGGGATGATATTAGGTGAGTTTATCTCTCAGTATATGAGAAAATTTAGGCTGATCATGATATATTCAAAATGGATACAATTGCTCCCATTCCTTTTACAAAGGGACTTTGCTTCTCCTCCCATGAAAGATAACTTTCTCTTCTCTTTGAATTTGGCTAGAACAAATGACTTGTTTTACCCACAGAATATGACAGGAACGATGTTATGCAAACTCTGAGCCCATGTATCAGAAGATTTGCAGATTTTCACTCTCCGTATTTTGGAACACTACCCTGAAATGGCCATTGGAGGAAACTGGATTAGCCTCCTGGAGGATGAGAGGCTTCCTGAAAGATATCTGAAGACTGCCAGGTTATTGCCTGTGCTGACTTCCAGATCTATGAGAAAGGCACATTGACTTCCAGCCCAATCACCTTGAAACTGCATTAGCAAAGCCAGGTGAAGGCAGCACAGAAGGCTCAGAAATTTGCTGAATGTCAAGTTACAAATCTTTGCCATTATAAGCTACTACAAATAG
>NW_011888864.1:2549721-2552670 GCF_000151845.1 Pteropus vampyrus | reverse complement strand
GATAGCACCTTGTACACTACCCTCCTTTCCCACCAAACACAAACACAGCCTTTCCTGTTTCTTTTTCCTCTTTGCTTCTAAAACTAAAGACTTAAATGAGAGACTTAAAAATCACAAGAAATAAATGTTTAAAAATGGTTGTTAAAGTTTTGTCAAGGGATAAGATAAAGTAGTCTGTAACAGGCTCCATGAGAACAACAAAATAGATAATTCACAAAAACACACTTCCTCCCTGCCACTCATAAGTTTTTCTTTTATAGGAATCATAAAATACATCCATTATGAATGTTGGTGAGACTCATATTTTATTTGATCAAGATTAAAGACTTTCAAAGAATAGATAAGAAAGGACAGTATAAGTGAATTTTTGAATTCACTGAAGATTATACTTACCATATGGATAATTAAGAGCTTTGAAACAGATCGAAAGGATTAAACTTAGAAAGTTTGTACTTGTCTTAAAATAAACAATTTTTGGTTGTTATTTTTCTTATAATGACTTATGTTGTATGTGAAAGACAAAATGCTTTGGACAATTAAGGAAATGATTATTTTCAGGCTATTGCAATAGGGAGATCATTAATGAAGAACTTCTCAAAGAAATGGAAGGGTGTCTAGGGGCTTAGGGGCAAGCCAACAGGAAAGTCATCTACAACTCAATGGAAGCTATGAGAAAAAAACGGAGAGATTTTTCTGATTCACTGTGAATAGGGAGGTGAGTATTTATCTCAGGAGTGGTATGAACCTTTGGAGTTAGCAGGTTCTTGGGGGAAAAATTGGTAAGATTTCACAATAATTGCTGCTTTTCCGAACCACGGGACTTCGAAATAGTTCAATTTTATGTTGCAAATGATACTATGTAAAGAGTAGTATAATACATAAATACATAAATAATAAATTTATCAATCCTTTAAGTCATATTATAAATTTTTAGAATCGTAAACTTGATCACTATTGTTAATATATAACTTTGATAATGAAAATTTGATAATGAGGTTAATAACTGCTGACGTCCAAATGCATTTTCATTTATTTGTGGTCACAGCCAGTTTTCATGGCACAAATAATAAACTAATTAAATGATTGTCTTGTTTGAAGTGCTACAGAGAGATCGACTGTGAATATAAGAATTATTCTTAGATTTTTACCTAATACAATATATTTATATATTCCAAAGCCTAAAACTTTTTGCAAATATGTGAACTATTTCCAAGACATAAAGGATATCATTTAACATTATGAACATTGTGGAAATGGGACTAGTATTTGGGATGATATTAGGTGAGTTTATCTCTCAGTATATGAGAAAATTTAGGCTGATCATGATATATTCAAAATGGATACAATTGCTCCCATTCCTTTTACAAAGGGACTTTGCTTCTCCTCCCATGAAAGATAACTTTCTCTTCTCTTTGAATTTGGCTAGAACAAATGACTTGTTTTACCCACAGAATATGACAGGAACGATGTTATGCAAACTCTGAGCCCATGTATCAGAAGATTTGCAGATTTTCACTCTCCGTATTTTGGAACACTACCCTGAAATGGCCATTGGAGGAAACTGGATTAGCCTCCTGGAGGATGAGAGGCTTCCTGAAAGATATCTGAAGACTGCCAGGTTATTGCCTGTGCTGACTTCCAGATCTATGAGAAAGGCACATTGACTTCCAGCCCAATCACCTTGAAACTGCATTAGCAAAGCCAGGTGAAGGCAGCACAGAAGGCTCAGAAATTTGCTGAATGTCAAGTTACAAATCTTTGCCATTATAAGCTACTACAAATAGAAGTGAATTTCTTATATAACTTTTTTATATAACAATGGCTAACTAAAAGAGCCTAAATATAGCAGGTTTACTTTAGTTAAAATTGGTCCAATTGAAAACAATAATTCTAGAAAGTTATTAAAAATTATGTATTGATAATTTGACTTGCTATATATGTTTGATTGGTTTGCTGTAATTTTGCAGTTTCCAGAACATGAATTATTCATTACTCAAACACCTACCTTGGGAAAAGAATTTTGGACCATTATGTAATTGTATGCAGAAAAAGTGGCTCTTTTATTTTGTTTTTATGTTTTTAAGACTACAGAAAATAGTTATACTTAAATGGTTTCAGTTTTACCTTTATATTAAATATCAATCTTTTTTGAAGTCAAGTTTTTTTGTTTTGACTGACGAAGCTTTTTGATCGGAAGGCATTTGTGCTGGACTAGGGAGGAGGGAAGCATTATGAATGGGGGCTGTCATCAGGTACACTTGAGTAGTTCCCATTGCCTTCACCTAAGGCCATAATTTAGCCAAAAGCATTTTTGCAGTTTATTAAATTGGCTTTTTTGACCAGTTCAGAGTCAGTAAGCCAAAATGCTAGATAATCGCCAAGGCAACCTGAGAAAAGTCATTATTCACTATAAAGCTAGTAGAGGAAGAAACTTTTTGTTAAAAACCTCCAGTCACTCTCAAGCTCAGTCATCATCAAGTGACCTGAAATGACTTCATTCACATGGAGTCACAAATAAAATGTTAAATGCATTTAATGTTTTTAATCTGCTATTTATCAGGCAAAATATCTCATTCTAACTTATCATACTTTTAAAAAACAGGAAAAATACTGGTTTTGCCTTCACTCTTGGACTTTTAGGAAAGCACATCACGTGTTTGTAAAAGGTCTGAAAATCTCAGTTGTGTTGTTTCTTCTGGGTGGCCTTGGTACAGGTCAAAAATATTTGTCATTGCTTGATTTTTTTTTTTTTTGCTTGAGAATGAATTTAGAAATGTTTACTTTAAAAAGAAGTAAATTGGACTCTTAAGTTTCTAAATAGACACTATTCTAGACACTCTCAGTATCTAGGCCTATATCTTGTGAAATTTTAACAAGTGGCTATATTTTTATAATTTTAAATCAACTTGAATAGTAAGTTTTAATTTCCCAAATATGCTTTGATATATT
>NW_011888864.1:2546165-2548381 GCF_000151845.1 Pteropus vampyrus | reverse complement strand
TCTGACAAAAGCTCTTTTAAAATTATTTAACTCTTGGGATAAAGAGCAGTCATGTAAAAATAAATATTTCTAGCAAATATGTATTTTTTTCTAGTTCCAGAAAATATTATATATTCATTGAACCATAAAAGCAGTACATCTCCAACCTTTTTTTAATTGCGTTATCATTGCACAATTATCTAGTAATGCTATGTTCTTGAAACTCATGAAATTATGATGTAAATGCATTTCAGTATAGTTTGAACGACATATAGTATGTTAAAATATACATATCTAAGTCATATCTATAGGTATATTTTTCTCTATGTCTATGTGTATCTATATCTATAGCTTGTAAAATTGCATCACATTGCCCAATGTTACTCTGCTAAATTTTGGGAAATTTGGGAAAACAGGAAAAAAGTTCACATTCTTTCTATATATTCTAATATCCTACTCAAATATGATCAACTCCATGAATCATTTTCTACTGAGTGTTATGTCTTACTTCCCCAACACCCACTCCCTCAACCCCACCTAACACTCTTCCCCTAGAAACTTCGCTCTCAACTTTATCTCACATATCACCACAGGCATTCAGCTATGTGGAATCTCGAGCTTTCTGCTCTGAACTACCCTTAGCATTTAATCAATATTTCATTAAGGCTATTTATTCTCATCTTCCTGCATTGAAACTTGGTACAGAATTATCTAGTTATCAGCGCATTAGCTTAAAACCTTGATATCTAATTATTTGTACCACAAAAGCTGGAATGTAGTTTTTAAAACAATGTGGTCATTATAATTTTATTGTATACTTTTTATGTGATATCTCATTTGATCCTCATGAAACTCATGCATGTAGGTTCTATCATTATATTTAATTGAGACAACTAATGTATCAAAAAGTGTCGAGATAAGAGAAGACTAAGTTTGAGCACAAGTCTAACTTTCAGCCAATACTCTTGTTATAATCTCATCAATTAAGATCCTATCTGGAAGATCTATATATGTAAA
The DNA here is from genome assembly GCF_000151845.1 of Pteropus vampyrus. NCBI lineage: Eukaryota > Metazoa > Chordata > Mammalia > Chiroptera > Pteropodidae > Pteropus > Pteropus vampyrus. The sequence continues at coordinate 2,547,385 of NW_011888864.1, read as the reverse complement.
TAAGTTTCAAATATTTATTTTTAAAAGTAAAAAATAAGTTATGTTTTTACTGTCTTAACTTATTGGTGACATAAATTAGTAGAAATTTCCAAAATAGTGTTCCAAATTATCAAAACTGTTAGTAACTTTCAAAACAAGTCCCAGTTGTTTTATGATGGGGTAAGAGCAAAAGTTACAATTTTGACATCACAATGCCCTTAAGAAATTGTCTTATTTATTTATTTATTTATTTATTTATTACTGCTGAAGTAAAAAAGTGGTTAGATACTGGATACCGCTGACATAATCATAGATGAAACAACAGTGTCTTCTACTAACAATGTTATAATTAAGCAGAGGTGATAATCAACAGAGTGTGTTGTTATGACAGAAAGCCTGCATGGACAAACTTTTGTTTCTAAGGAGGCTTCTACAGTGAAGGGATTGCATGAAATGTTCATTGCATCTCATCTTTCAGTCTCTCAGCTTTACTCTTTATCCTCGGATGGACGATTCAGTCATTCCTAGTGGAATGAAGGCCAGTAACCCAGAGCAGAGTGTAGCTCAAAAATACTCAATATGTTACTCTTTCTTGCCTTTGTCTCCCTGGTCCCTATAACCTTCTTCCTGGGATAACTTTTTAAATAAGCAACCTATACATAAATAGGTGATAGCAGGGTTGATTTAAGTGACATCAAAAAACTTTAGAGATCTTTTCATGCAATGTGATAATATTCGGGGGGCACGGCAATAATGTTTAAAATTGTTTTATGAGATTTGCATACATTTGGTTATATTTGTCAGAAATGCAGTAAGTAACATACCTACAAAGCAAAGAATAAGTTCTAGAGGGAGTGGTCAGTAGGAAGGTATGCTTGATGGGTATTTGCAGGTTGAACATTTGATTATACATGTGCTATAATACCTGTAAGAACATATCAGTCTTTTATGAATAATTTGTGCTTTGGTTGGTTATTGCCCATGCCCTCTGAAATACCTTGAAACCACTTCTAGTAATGGTGAGAAAAAAGTCCATGGCAGTAGCTGCCCGGACAAAATATAGGTAAAGACTCCTGGGCACATAGAATGCTATGGAGGACCCTGAACTCTAAAACAGAAAATAAAAAGAAGTAGGAGCAAAACAAATGAATGAACAATATTTACAAGAAACGAGAATACATGCCTTCCCAAGGGCAAAGCTAAAACTAATATCATAATAATATATTGTATTATAATATATT
>NW_011888864.1:2528196-2544680 GCF_000151845.1 Pteropus vampyrus | reverse complement strand
TATATATATACACACACACACACACACATATATATATATTCTTATATTCTTTGAAATCTTTATTTATTCAAACATTCCATGGTCCATAGTTTTACACAAACCTATTCTATGATTTTAGGATAGTCAAGTATGAATAAGACATTTAGCATTTATCCAATAAAATTTATCCAATAGGCACTATATTCCTATGTGAGAAATATAACATTTTTATAATCTATATGTCTTTTTATGTAATGTATATGTATATATTTGAAATAAAATGTATTTTAAATAAGTACTATTTCGAGAATACAAATAGAATAAAGTGTCTTATTTTCTGTTATTTTCTATGTTGTTAAAGGTTATAGTATTAAAGATTAAAAGAAAAAATACTAAATTAAAATCTAAATCTCATCCTGATTTCACTCAATGATTTGGCCAACATCTTTAAACTTCCGATCACCAACAAAATCTATAAAATGCATAATAATTTAAAATCATAGTCTTTTCAGTTTTAATTCAATTCCAATACATAAGATGGCTTGGGGGCTGTATCAGAGATTGTGCATTTCCTCTAACATGGAAGCCTTCCCCTAATACTATAGTGAATTCATTTGACCTGTAAATTGTCATGTAGGGTTGAAAGGGCAGGTGCTCTTCTGAGAGAAGCTTTTCTTAAAATCCAATTTAATGTCAGTCAGGTCACCCTCACTTTAATTTTATGCTACATTATACATCCCCCAGGGTTCATCATTCCTTTTTTTATAATGCTGTATGCGTTCGATTATTTAAATTAGTAGTCAAGGATATGCTTTTGTTTCTGTGCTGATATGCAAATTATTTAAAACTTTGTTTCTGAATCCTTTGTGTGCATCTTAATTCTTTTTCTCTCTCCCTACATTCATAATGGATATCCAAAATAGGTAATCAGTTGCAGGGTAACATTTGCCCATTTTTTTTACTATAAAAATATTTTTTCTATTTCTGTTATTTTTCCTGGCTATGCTATTAAAAATTATGCTAGTTCTTAAAGCACATGCCTCATAAAGCAAGTGAACCTATTTAGTCAGAGGTTAGAGTATTTGGTGGGTGGCTTTAAAAAGTATATTTTAAACAAGTTTCTTAACCCAATTTCTTTTGCTCCCCCTTTTAAAATAAATCTAAAATTTAAAGTGAAAAATATGATGACTTCTAATTACTATTGCATATTTTATGGTAATTGTTCTCATTTTCATTTTATGTTTTCCTCCTGAGAGGAGCTGCTGCTAAGTTTGTAGTGTTATTTTATTTTGTTTGAAATATTTTTTATCCAAATATTCCATAGTCCATAGTTTTGCACACTCTTATTCTATAGTTTAGGAATTAAACATGAATAAGACAATTGACATTTATTCAATAAGAATTTACAAAATAGGTACTATAATACTATGTGACAAAAACATTTTTAGAATTTGTATGTTTTTCTTTAGCAAACCCCCAAAATTTAGCACAATCAGAGAAAGTAACACCTGATTAGGTCTTTGAGGATACAAAAAGCATCTATATATGTTAAGTAGAAGGAGGTCATTTAGAGGAGAAGGAAGTGGAAATTAAATGCATAATATTGGAGATAGAAATTCACAGTTTATGTTCAAGAAATAGCTAGTGGATTAAATGGGCAAAGTGATTACTTTCTACTGGAAAACAAATGACTGAAAAGATAACTTTCTATTGAGTTTCTAATATCTGCAAGTAATTTCATATAAATTTCTTATTCAGTCATGGTAATGATCTTAGGTACAGTCATTACAATTTCGTAAGTGATAAAATTCAGAATAAGGCATGTGAATTCAGTTGCCTGAAATCACAAAGCAGATAAGTGGAGCCAAGACTGAATGTGGGTTCTGAATCACTCTACACTCTCGATGCTAGAGCAGGTATACTGGGACCAAGGGTCAAAGATATTTGGAAATCAGGAAAATCATTCACTTTACACTTTCCTCCCTTACTCATTCTTGGAGGATGACTTTGGCCACTCGTTCACACATCCAGTTTTAAATTAATCCATTACTTCTATAATATATTTTAACATCACTCTATTATCTTACAGGTTATAATTCTGAATCCTTGCAGAATTTAAACACATAACTTGTTATTTTAATTCTATCCCTTCTTGAATTAAACAGAGACCTCAAATGTTTACCCCTTTCTAAAATGTTTCTTTTTGCCCCCAGAAAAAGTTAATTATTTATCCCAACTAGCTAATAACAATCAGTGTATAATTTTATGTTAGAATTTTATCCCACAAAATCACTGGTTTTCGACTCTTGCTGCACATTTAAAATATATGGAAAATTTTCAAAAATATAAAATTTCTATGACTCACAGATTTTCTTTTTAAACTGATCTTGTATAGGGTGAGGAATTATCATTTTAAAGCTACCAAATTGATTCTAACATTCAGCCAGGGGTGAGAATGACTGTTCCATAATATAATGTATTACAGGTATATCTCAACCCACATTAGGCTACTATTTTTTCATAGATGGGCACTGAAGATCTCCTTTTTTAAAACACCTATGTGTAACTCATGTTCTATAATACAACTATGAGCAGAAAAAACAGTTGTAGAAGAGAGGGAAAAATTTGAGAGAAATGATTATGTATAGAGGCAATGGAAGAAACAGAAGGAGATAATCATAAAATGTACATAATATTTTGTATATTTTAGAGAAGACAATTTCAGATAAAAAGAATTTGCATATGGCAAGTTATTAATGGTTAGTGTTAACAAAGATTACTGTTCAAAATTGTAGTGGTGCTAAAAGGCTCCTCAAGAGGAGTTAATGTGTGAATAACAGGCGTGAAATTGAACAGAGGTGTAGATATTTTGTTATTATTCTCATTATTTTTGATATTTAGGAAAAGAAAGAAATAAAAGATTGAAAGTTTACTTGATCATCCTATTAGATAAACATTTAGTCTGGTTTAACTTCTTTATTTTATGTTAGCATGATAACTGTTAAACAAGTACACATAAAATGATTCTGGAACTAAGGAAAGTTAAGTATTTTATGTTGCTGTAGAAAACTCTGTAAAATTTAAAGTTGTTTCTTTTTCGAAATAGTTTCCTCTTTGGATTCTGTGAAACTCTCCTCTCTCTCTCTCTCTCTTTCTTTATATATATATAGAATATACTATTCTGTTCCTTAGATATGTTCTCCAAATTTCCTTCTTTGGCAGTTTCTCTTTAAAACTCTGACCTATCTTGTTCAAAACATTGACTATACACTCATAATTTTTAACCATCATTTATACCTTTAAGAGAATCATACAATAAATGTTATTGTATGTAGCATTGCAGACTTTCTAATCTGTAGACATAAATTTCCAAAAGCCTATCTATCCTATCATAATCAACATTTCCTAACTTAAACTTACTCTTCTCTTCCACACTCTAGCTGTTATTTCATACAGCAGTTCATAGCACAAGATGCTGCTCTGTGAGTAATCTGCCATCGTTGCAGCTACACTGGCTCCAGTCCCCTCTGAATGAGTACAATTCTTTTATACATGGACTCCTTGTCTCTAGTTCCTTTCCCTAAATCTAATCCTCTTTACCAAAACCTAGGTTCTAAAAATCTACATCCAGTTATGACATTGCCCTATTAAAAAAACTAAACACTTTCACTGTTCCCCATTCTCTTCAGAATAGCTAAAGACTACAATACATCATACAATGTCCCTGCTTTTCCAGAACCCCCTCTAATACTTTCTCTAATAACTAAGACTTAACTTTTAGCCCTGATGACACAAGACCTTTTGTTTTCTGAATAATATGTACCCTTGACTTCCTATATAACATCACTTTTTACCATAAACTTGATAAATAATTAATAAAATATATTACATACCAGGTGATTTTAAAGCCCAAAGGACTAAGAATTGAATGTTGAGGATGAGGGTGAAGAATACAAAAGACTAAGGACAGTTTTGAGAACTGTAAGACTCACCCCAGCCAACAAGGATGTGGAAAAACCTGACTTTCTTTTGAATTTAAGATGTAAATGCTTTCTATTTTTAGGTACTCGACTTACATGCATTTATTGCAAACAACCAAATGCATCTTCAAATCTCAGAGCTGAGAGCACTCTTTGTTTGAAACTCTATTAACGACATAAAAGTGGTTCTTATATCAGAATGATTTATGCATTAGTCTCTAACCTTATGTTACAAACTTCAGGAAGACAGATTTACTAGTTATTTATTATCTTTGTTTCTTGTTCTAGACAATGCATATGTTAATTGCTCAATACACTGTCCTTTAATAACATTATTTAGTTCTTTAATTGCATAGGTCAAGGAGGAAAATCCCTAGGTACCACTGTATTTTAAATCAGTTCAATAGAGTTCTGAAATTTGGAAGTTTCTCAATATTCATCTTTAGACAGGTGAACCTAATGAATCTACTTCTGAAGTAATATTTTCTGAGATTTTTTTAATGGTTCAAGTATATGTTTTCTTTTGTAGGTTTATATAGGTTTATTTGTGGCCTTGATATATTTTTTTTGTGTGCCAGTAGCATTCATCTTACACCATAAAGAGCACTACACAAAAGAAGTTGTTAGCAGAATGTTCCTTTACCTGTGAGTAAATCCACTTCATTACATACTCCTCAGAGGAGTGTCCAGCATTATGTAAAATCTGAATCTCTAACTTATATGCGTCATATGTCATCTCAATAATATTAACATATATTACAATAATCATTCTTATTATTTTGCTATAGAAGAACCCACTCCTCTAAAGCCTTATTAAATATTAAAAATAATGCCTATCACAGGTGGAAACAAGGTTACTAAAATGTAAAATATAATTTAAAACTTTTAGAAAAGTCCTATTGCTAAACTTCAGCAAAGTGCTACCTCTTAACAAAGGAGAGCTCCATCTACTGAAAAATTATTCTTTCAAATTAGCATGTCAATAGCTAAAATAAAAATAAATGAGACTGGCATTAAGTATTAATTAATAAGGGCACAGTTTCTGAAATTATTGGAAGGCATATTGGCAACAAGTTTGGGAGTGAGATGTGTTCTATACATCTGAAAAGAAGAGACTGTCTTCCACAAATCCCAAACTCAGAGAATTTGGTGAAACATTACATTTGAGTTAATATTTATTCTTCTCCTGTAACTTAGGTAAATAGAAAAATTTCATCAGTGTTGTAGAGGAGGAAAAATAATTTCACTTCTACCCTTTTAGGTTCTTGACAAACCAAACTGCAATAAGACAGATTAACAAGAGAAAAATAAGCAAGCTTAATAACATGTATACCTCCTGTGTACATGAGAGATACACAGGAAAACTGTGTAACTCACAGAAATGACTCACACCACCACCTTAAATACCACCTCAAGCTGAATTCAAAGGAAAACATTGAGCGGGAAGAAGACAGAGAGGCTTATGGTAGAGTATAAGACAAAGTGCAGTAACGAGGGTATGGTTTTAAGCAGATGTCTTTGCTTTCTTCATTAATACCTTTCTAGAGATATAGTCACTTTTCTTTTTCTGGTACAAACAGAAAGACACCCTTAAAAATGGAGGTTCCTTATATAAATGTAAATGTATTTTATAAAAAGTTATCTTCTACTCAGTTTTCCAAGTTTCCCCTGTGCTGTTTCTTAAAAATACTCAGCATAAAATAATCTTTATCCCAAAGAGGCATATTTTGAGGTGGCAAATTCTGCTCTTCTTCAGTGTCATTAGTTAAGCTATATTCAGATGGTACAATATTTAGAAATAGAAAATAAATTTGGTCTGTCTTTCCTTAAAAGGAAGTTTTCTGGTTGTTTGTTTGTAATGGACACAAGACTTCTTCAACATGTACCATTTTGTTTATTCTTGTAATTGTGATTTTGTCTCCACTCCTAAATGTTATATTAAGAATAGCTTTTCTTTTCTCATACTAAATACAACTTAAAATACAACTTTCCCTTAAATGATCATATATAAGAGAGCATCAGAGTATTGTTTACCTTTTAAAAATTTTGGAGAATGGAATTTGCCTTGGCAAAACGTATTTATCTTCTATTCATAAAAGCACAGTGCATTGTAATTTTTCTTTCCAAGAAAACACCAGGGCTTTTTTGAGAATGTGCGACATTTGTTTACTTCAAAGTGAGTTACCTGAATCATAATGAAGCAAGTAGACTCCCACTTAAAATACCAAACACTGGGACACTGCTTTAAGCTAATACAATTACATTTGCAGCTATGTTCTTCATTTCTGAATGGAAACAATGTTGATGACAGTTCTCACAGACAATTTATTAAAATTAGGAAATTGTCAGAAAGACTCCAGCAGAGGTACGGCATTTGCTTTTAAAAGTCATCCTCAGTTTAATAATAGGTATCTGGATAATTTTCTTCTCTTCTCGGACTCAGCTGGAAGAAATTTTTAACCACGAAAGGAGCCTGATTTTATGCATGTTTTACTTAACTCAGAGGGATCTATGAATACCACAGTAGCCTATTTGGATTGGCTGTGAATAATGTGAGGCAGATAAGCTTTCATTTCTTTTTAAGTTGAAATATCTGATGTTTTCTTGGTAACTCTTTTTAGAGAAATAGATATTTTAAATACTAAAGCCCAAGCATCAAGCATTCTTATTTGTGAATTTCCACACAGTTTCTGAAATATGTGAGAAAGTATGACTTTTATAAATGCGAGATCTCAAAATGTATGAAATAAAAATGGTTAAGTCCAAAACATTGTGCCAGCTCAGACTTAATATTTTATTTCACAGAATAACTAAAAAGAAGCAGTTGTGGAAATAAACTATGTCAGAATAAAACACACACAGGCACACACACAATTGGTGCTGAGATATATGATTTCAATTAAATCATGGCTGGCATGTGGTTTTTAAGGCAGAGATTGGCTTGGATAGCTGTATTTTAGTAGGTATTTGTTGTGTATTGGTTTAATGTAATTTCAAATCCACTTGTTTGTGACTTAGGTAAAATTGTTTTAATCCATTTATTTATGACCCCCAAAATCTGTTTTTAGAAGTGAAGTTGTTTTGATGTAAGAATGAAGTAAATTGAGTCAGGATATCAAAATCTCATTTGTTGTCTTTGGTAAGCTGGAGACATCAATAAAAACATGTGGAGAAACAAATACAGCAAAGAGACACTTAGATTATAAATACTGAGAATTTATGAGAATCATTCCAGAGTGTCAGTTTGACAAGGCAAATCTTTGCTAATCTAAAACTTCTATGAAGACCTTTAGAAAATTAACAACTGCAGAGGTCAAGGAGGCTTTTTGGTCCACAGTGGTGTGTGACCCCACAAAGAACCTGTGAAAGAGATCAGTCCACACCAACACTGGTGTCTTAGTTCCTAGCAACATTCTCCAGCAACAAGAAATGTTTGTTTTGCACTGGCAGTTAGAAATCAGTTTGTGGTTGGTTACAATTGTCTCTTCCAAGTGCCTACTCATATAAAAAAATACACCTTTGTTAAATTTACACTTTATTCCTTTTATCTCCCCTTGCCTGAAACAATAATGTAATTAATCTATCATTGCTTTTCAGTATGTTATTTCTTTATTGGCTTATTAAGAGATATCATCCTGTATGCTATTGACTTGTTAAATTATTATAATTTCCACAGTGAACCTATGCTAAATAAATTGCTGGCAAAGATAGCATCAGACTCTGAGTATAATTTTGCCACCCAAATAAAATAAAACAAAGTGTTAATTGGCTGAAATCACAAAGATAGATAGTTTAGTAATTGTAGCTTTATTTTTCATACTAAGTACTTATATCACTTTGTGATGATAGTGTTATTTTACATGGAGCTTTTTTTTTTTTTAAGTCTGGTTAGAACAAATGAACTCACTTGAAATGCTTATTGTCACATATTCTTAGATTTGGAATTTGCAAGTAGGAGAGAACAGAACAAAAGTATCTCTTTTTGAACACACATATATATAAGTGCATTTGATGAAAATCATTTGACAGATGGTTATGAAAGATAGACCTTATTCCAGTTCTGCTTTAAGAAGCAACAGGGATTATGAAGAATACAGAGATTGTTTAGACAGGGTCCATCCTAGCAAGCAGCCAAAATGCAGAATATAGGACATTCTTTATGAGGATAGCATTCTCCAATTTTGTTGAACTTTCTTCTGACTGCCAAATCACCAAGAAAGGACTGTGTGAACTTCAAATCAGAGGTAAAAAAATGTTTTCCAGGATAATTTCAAGATCTTTAGGAATCTAAGATCTGAGACAAAGGGTATATTTTCATACTTCAACTATTTTATTATCATCCATATAAAAAGAAAACTACAAAATTATGTCCTGATTACCTTAATTTGTATAAATTATGATATATGTACTCAGATCATTTCTTAAAAAGACAGTAATCTGATCCAACATTAAAAGATGAGACATATTTGTCATTTTTATCTCTGTTTCCAAATTGTTGTACTTATTTTGGGAAAAAAAATATTTGGCTACTGGTAGTCTCTCTTTAAAGCAAGGATATTTATTATTTGTCACCTTAACTAACACGATTTTTTAAAAAAGATTGATTTGGCAAAATTTGTGTTTTGATAAAACAACTGTTAACCACTACAATTTCTTTCATTTTTTTTTTCATTCTTTTAGTCAGTATTAATGATTGCATTAATATTGGAATTCATGGCTAAACTTCTAACAAAACCTTACCACAGTTGGGTTCTTCTAAAAACAAAATCTATCATTTACTTTCACTTCACCTCCCCTCCAAACACTGACACTATCCTGAGATTGTCCTTTTTTAATATCAGTGAACTCAGTCCCTTGTAAAATAAAGATGAAATATTTTCATAAAAAAAAAAAAAAGTTGTCTACCTTGACAAAAATTATAATCAGGGAAGACTTAGCAAAAATGACATCTGGAAGTTTTCACAGTTGTAGCACACATATGAGAACCTCTTGAAGATCTTTTTTTTTTATGTTACATAAGCACCAAATCAATAAAAGCATCCACAAGTGTCAGATATTCTTCGTGATTTCTCCCTTTATGGGAAATATTACTCTCCAGCTGAGTGTGTGAGTTATGATATTGAGATAATTATGTTTTATTTTCTAAAGATGCACATTTAATTTCTGGTAAATGAAAACTAAATCTTTTGCAAGCAGCACTAAAGCAAGTTGTATTTTAAAATGAAATTAAATTAATGTGCTTTATATGCACAGTGTGAGTGTTTACATGTGCCTCTGTTTGATATTTACGGAAATACAGTGTTTCCTGGGATATTTCCTGAAGACTTAATAAAATGTGAAACTTTCATCTACTATTGAAAACTTAATAAAACTAGGATTCATAGTGGAGGAAAATGGCTGAAGTTAATATCTCAACTTCTGTTCATGACATTCAGAAGATGATTATAATTTATTCTGTGAATAGTCTAAAAACTGATTTTTTTTTTCTTCTTTATTTGTTAGATTCTTCTTTCTTGCACTGTTTAGATGGGTTTATTTCTGGGTTATTTTATTAGTGCAGAATAAATACAGAGCTCCCCAAAATCCAAATCGTTCACCAATGTTGTTTCTCAGTGCTCATTTAATAGATTTTCAAATAATTTCGAAAAGAAGAATTTAAATCTTAACACTGTTTAAGCACTAATATAATTTTTTTCATGATCATAAAAGGCCATTGATTTCAAATAAAGATTCTTAGGGAAGAAGAACGATTCAAATTTACTCACTTGAAAAAATAGATAAATTTTCATGGTTACTTCTTTTTCAATTTAAAAGAAAGATCTGAGCTACTGTCAAGATACACGCACCTTCCCACTGACATCGCAGGGCGGTCTACCAATCTGGCCATCATAACTTTGAACTACAGTAACTAAATGCAATGCCGATGCTTTTGCAAGTCACTGAGAAGGTGATTATTCGCTCTGAAACCAGAGTGCTAACATACCTCTGAGAGTCCGTTTCTCTGTCAGCTGATACTTTCATGAGCTCCCATTTGCTTAAGTATTTTCACCCATTTTATACAAGTCAAAGTTGATATTCTTTAGAACAGAACTGGATGTCAATGACTTAGTATCCCCACTTTAAAATAAGAATAATATTTATTTAAAAAATTAGAATAAGGAATACATGAATATTGCTTAGTGGATATTAAGCAGACTGTTTATTGTAACTTTTTTATTTATCGAACAAAATGAAACAGATTATTTTTGTTGAGCATACATTCTCTTTCATACTCATTTTGTTTGTTTTTTTCATTATGACTAAATATAATGATGAACAGTTTTTAAAAATCTCAATTCAAGTACTTTTGTCTACATTTGTGATCATATAATTCAGAAACAAACAAATTTCAGAAGATAAAGACAAAAGTAACAAAATGGTACCAATGGGCAGAATTCCTGAGTTATCAGCAATACAAAAGAATGTTATTTATTGTTGTCTAATTTCAAATACTTACATAACTCCTAGAGTTATGTTGCACTCTACTTCTCTCATAAATGCATCTGTCATTAAGCGCCTAAACGTCTCGTCTTTCAGACAGATTTTTTTTTTTTTTTTTTGGTGATGGTAAGGAAGACAGAAGAATTCATGTTGTAATTCTCATTTGACTATTGGAAAACTATCTATCTTTGTTCTGACCACCTAAAGATGAGAAAAAGAGTTGAGAATAAATTTCACATAATAATAGTAATAGCAATATATTAGAGTGGGTTGGAAGTTGTAGAAATTATATTTGTTTATATAATATATTCATACATTTTTATGTTCTAGATACAAATTTGGTAAAATATTTCTACCTGTTGTAAAACAATTAAAATGACAACTTCAAGAAAGAAGTGATGGGTATTCTCTTATTTTTAAAACCATTTAAGATCCTAGTCTGTAGTGTGATTTCTAAAGCTCATTCAGCAGTTTTTCTGGCTAAGCTATCCATGCTTAGTGGAAGGAGAACTTGATGAACTATAAAATAATTATTAAGAGTATTTAGTATCCACTATATGCTAAGCACTGTTTTGGAAGTTAGGACAGGACAATGAAACAAGTAATAATGTCCTTGGTTTTCTGGAACTTATATTCCAATTAAGAAGATACAAAATGACCAGTATAAAAAAATCACTTCAGAGGTAAGGAGTACCAGGAAGACATAAAACCAGAGTACACTGAAAAAAGAACGAAAGTAGGTAGGGTGTTAGACAGATTGTATCTGAGTGGGAAAAGGCAGTATCTCTGAGAAGATCTGGGAAATGAGCATTACAGACAAAGGAGCAGCAAGGACAAAGACCCTTTGTCAGAAAAAGCATGGATGTTTTTGAAGGTCAAACTGAAAGTAACTGTAGTGTGTGTAATGCAGGGGTTTAGTAAAGGAGGGCAAGCAAGAGCAGATAAGGCTTGAGTGGCAAGCAGAGACAGTTCATGTAGAAACATAGATAAGCCATGATAAAGAAACTGTGGGGGAACTTTTAGGAAGGCAATAAAACGATGCAATTTGTGTTTGAAAGTGAAAATATGGGAAATAATTCTTGCATAACTACTTTCACAAACACACACATACATACATAAAAATATAAATAAGATCAAGGCTAAAAAACTAGAGTGTCTATAAATTACAATTATCTCTGAACTATGTACTAATCTGGGGTTTGTTTTCATTGTCAAGAATAATACAGAGATCACTAGAGGTCTTTAGACAAATATGTCAATTGAAAGATAGAAATCTAATCCAATCACATCACTCAAAAATCCTGGGAATAATCGCCTAAAGGTAGAACCTAAAAGTTTAGTTGTAGAAATAGAATTCAAACTCGATCAATACATACTTTTTAAGTGCTGCCGAAAAGCTTAATTACTATTCCTACTTTATGTTATATATTATTAACATGAATGTGGCTCTAGGATTCCCTTTTCAAATCTCCCTTATGAAAGACAAATATAATTGTATCGACTGTATGTGTGTGTATAGACCTATGATTTAATATTTTCTTTTCATAATAACTCATTTTATTGTGTACTATAACTTTCTTTAGGAAGATTATAAATACTGAATTTTAAAAATGAAAAAAAATAATAAGATGACAGTAGTTTTAAAAGTTTTAAGAATCCAACTCTTTCACAAAGAAATAAAATACATTTTTTATATTTAGGATGATAATTTTGAATTTTGATGATTATTAAAATTAGTGCCAAAAGACCATGTATGTAATAATGACAGATTTATAGATGAAATTGAATATTACTTTATTCCAGTAATGTATTTTCACAACGTTAGTTGATAATTACAATCTCATCTTCCCAGTGTTGCTGACTTATTTGGTAAATGTATTTTAAGTTTATAGTTTATGTGCTGTGATAGACTGAAAAATGCCCCCCCCCCAAAGATGTCCACAATCTAATTAACAGAACCTGTGACCATGTTACTCTTGGTAAATGAGTCTTGTAGATTTTATTAAGGATTTTGTGATAAAGACACTATCCTGGATTGTCCTGGATGGGCCTGATGGAGTCATAGAGGGAAGCAGGAGGTCAGAGATGAGAAGGCAATGTGACAAAGGAGGCAGAGACTGGAACGATGAGCCATAAGACAAGGAATGCCAGCAGCTTCTAGATCTTGAAGAGACAAGAAACATATTCTCCTTTGAAGCTTCCAAAAGGAACTCATCCTGCTGACACCTTGATTTTAAACCCCTTAAACTCATATTATATTTCTAATCTTAAGAAATATAAATGAATAGATTTGTGTTGTTTGACACTACTAAGTTCGTGATTATTTTTATAGTAAGAAGAGGAAAAGCATACACATGCTAAACTGTATTAATATGATAGAGACAAGGTAAAATTCTCAACTATTGAAAATAGTAATAATAGTATAAAATCCTTATTCTCTTCTAAGAGTTGAAAGAGAAGAATTAAGCATTGCTTGGAGACTGTTCGATGCAGATTTACTACACCTTTGTCAGAATATTTGAGGTATATAATTGGAAGTAAACAGAATAGCTTTCTCTGAAAAAGTTATCAACTGAAATTACCCTTTGAGGATTTTAGAGAATATTAATTTTAGAATATTATTTATAGTTACTATTTCTTTTTTCTCCCTCATATATGCTAGAAGTGTAAAGTACGTAATTTATGAAATTTACTAAAACAAAAAATACACTTAACCTACATCCATAGCTGTGGTCTTTAACTGGTGCTTTAAAGGTGACAGAAACCCTCAAGTGTGTTTATGGTTGAAAGAATGGCCATCACAGATATAGTAAGCATCTGATCATGGTGAGATATTACCCTATTTTATCCTTTATGTCATGAAGGATGCAGCATATTTGTAAAATAACACACCACTTTCTGGCACAGTGGGACTCCACCCACCATAGATAAATATGCATGAATTAACTCACAGTTTCATTCCTCAAATCACTCTTTTAAAGCCTGCAACCTGAAACAAAATAATGAGGTTTTTTTAGGCTTGAGAAATATTAGTTGTTGTCATTTTGTCATTGTAACTACAAGATCAAATTCAGGAAAGCTTCCTTTTTTTTTTTTTTTTTTATGTGCAATGTTCACTTATTTAAGTTCCAGCTGTGAGTGGAATTAACTCTCAAAATAAAGAAAATGGTCTCTGCAGCTGGGAAGAGAGTTTGGGTCCTATTTGAATCAGACACGGTTGGTGGAGGGAGGAAATATCATGAATACCCTTCCACTACTTTTGTGTCTCTGTACGAGTCTTTTGTGGAAAGAATCTAAACATTATTCTACCTTTCCATCTTCTGATTGAATGGATGGGTAGCAGTGCTCTTGAAAACTCATTCGTAGGAAAAGTGCTGGCTTTGTCACCATTTTTCTGTATAAGAGAAGAGTAGTATTTCACCAAAATGCAAGAACAGGTTTACACATCTAAGTCATCCTTACTTTTTAATGCGAACCTTGAATAATGGAGTGATGTGTAATGTCATATCTAGTGGCTATGGTTCACTAAGCTTCAACCTGTGGTATGCAATTAATTTAAAACATATTTTCATTCATTTGAATATTTTGGATACTATACACTCACTAATTACATTCTGTGATAAAATTTAATTTTTGCTACTAGTAAAAATATAAAATTATTTGTAATATCTCTAGGTGTAGTGAATTATGGTCCTATGTTAATGTAAATAAAGTAAACGGCTTACTTTACTTGTTCTTAAAGTACTTGAAATTAAAAAAAAAATAGGCAAAACTGTAATTGCTTTTCGTATTGAATTTGTTCATAAGTATATTCATACATCACATTTTTATTGAATATCTGCTACAGATCAGGCATTGTCCTAGGCATGGGTAATAAAGATGGGCCAAAACCTGTAATGCCCCAGTACTCATAGAACTTTCATTTTTGTGTGAGGAAATGGAAAATAAACTAATAAACCATGTGAAGATTATCACAGAGACTTGTAAACCTGATAAGGAAAATAAAATAATATAATGTTATTAGAGTGTACAGGTGGTAGGGAATGATAGACTGATCAAAAAATCTTTCTCTATGGAGACCTAATTGCCCTGTCACATATAGATTGGAAGGAAGTGTTCTCCATGCAGAATTAGCAGTAAGCCCCTGTCCTGGATGCTTTTTCATTTGGAAGTATTGGTAGACAAGAGGTAAAGTGGAAGGAAGGAAAGTACTAAAGATAAGCAAGGACTAGATCAAGTCTTAGAGACTCAGAAAGTATAGGTTTTTATATCCTTCATAGGACTTTCTCTTGGGCAGGTATTACTGGTATCATGTCTGCTCTCTGCTACATATCATCATTTTGGGTTGAATAGTATATCATAAAATTATACTAATTTGTTTTCTTTCTGAAGAGGTTCATGAGTCTACAACCCTCAAGGCTGCTGCTAATATTAATATATTTTTAATTTTCTCTCTTTCATAATATAACACCATATTAAAAAGAGGGACTTGTATATTTTCCCAGAGGGCTCATAAAATCAATTAAGTGTTAGCAAAGCTACAAAAGGATGGTTTAAATCGCATTTATTTATTTTTTAAGTGTTCTTTTTTGACCGTAGTCTGAATATGTTGGGTTATATAGTAAAGGAAAAGAGCTAAGGCATACTTTCCATATCTACCTCTTTCTTTTTCATCTTGCTGAATTTTCTTCTCTTTCACCTTCTGCTTCTAACATATCTTGATGTTAAATATCCCACCCTTAATATGAGCCCCCAGGGAATTAGTCCATTTATCCCATTTGGGGTTGCATATAGTAAATTATCAATTTTGAGATGAAGTTGTACTAAATTTTCTTTGAGCTCCATTAATAAAATCATCTATTTTATCTTATAACTGTAGGTAAAAACAATTTTCCACATGTTATATACACTTATCATGACTTCTAAAATGCTGTCAGGTTTAGATATTATCTAGTTTA
The DNA here is from genome assembly GCF_000151845.1 of Pteropus vampyrus. NCBI lineage: Eukaryota > Metazoa > Chordata > Mammalia > Chiroptera > Pteropodidae > Pteropus > Pteropus vampyrus. The sequence continues at coordinate 2,529,283 of NW_011888864.1, read as the reverse complement.
CATTTAGAAAGCATAATGTTACTTACTAGAAAACAATTCTAAAAATGTGTAGAGCTATTCATCAGCCAGTCTCAGCTGCTATTTAATGAACAATTTCATGATTAAGAGCCAGAGACTGTGCAGGCAGTCACAGAATCTGCTGTTTTCATAGAACTTGATAAGTTAATTAGTTCATCTTGTGATTATGTGACTCTGTTAGAAAGAATGAAGAATTACTGAGATAGCTTGGGGTAAACAAGAACATACCGAACTTCCTTTAAAAAATTCTGGGCAGAAATTAAATACCTTAAAAACAGATAAGGATACTAATATTATGTATAGTATACCTCTTAATCAGTTAGACTAAACTAACAGAAAAAACATTGAGTGCACAGTGTTAAAATAATAAATCAATTAAGTCTAGTAAAATATAATGCAGCTGTAATGTTTTGATATTGTATGTCAAATATACATCAGACGATTGAATTTTTTTCTTTACAATTAATTGTAATATTGTATAATTTTAACAAAAGATAGGAGAAAGTATTGGAAAATATTTTTAAAATGGAGAAACAAATAAAAAACATGATTGATAGATAATAGATGATAGATAACGATGATAGATGATAGATAGATAGATGGTAGATAGATAGATAGATAGATAGATAGATAGATAGATAGATAGATAGAATCACATATGCATACACATAGAGCATGTGAAATTTATCTCTTGTTGAATGAACATTCATTTATAACTTAATGTATACATAAGGTTGCATATATTTACATGGAAGGTTATTTGTTCAAGATACATGATTCTTTCCCAAATAATTTGATATACTGCCCAAGAAATATTAAGATTCTAATATTTCTATAAGATTATCAGTAAAAAACACATTATAACTCTCAAACTGATAATAATCTTTAGTAGACTTTGAGTCTGTACAATCTGTAATGATGACATTAGGATTCATTTTTTATGAAAAGATAGAAACAATTTCAAAATATAGGAAAACAATGTTAAAGAAAGTAAACATCTTAATTCATACTAGAATGTTTATTTTTTAAAATATCTAATTTAAAAAAATGGAAAAGCAATTAAGAGGGG
>NW_011888864.1:2499413-2526681 GCF_000151845.1 Pteropus vampyrus | reverse complement strand
TATGTATGTAGAGTCATGTTCCAAATCTAAGATTCTATGATCATAAGAAAATTGTTTTTATTATTATTTACTTTGTCAAAATCTGAAAACCTTTGAGTCAATAGAAAATACCTAATTAAGTTTTGATATATTAACTTTGTTGTAATAAATGTTAGTATTAAATATACAACAGATACTAAATTAAAATTGTCATTAGATAGCCAAGATTTTTTTAAAACCCAGTATGATAAAGTTTTATAGGAGTGACAAGCAAACTAAATTGAGAAGAATAAAACAGACTTCTCTCACACTGTGTGTTAAAATGCTTTGGTAAAATTCATTTGATATGTAGTGGAAAGATCATGAAGTGTATCAGGCTTTGTAATTGCACACATGTGGTCAAATTTTAGATAGCCTGATAGTTAAAAAGTTGTTATAAGCTGGATATTTGAATATTTGGTCGACACTAGGTTGAAATGTTCTTCAGTGACAGTTTTCCTCCTTGTTAAATCTTGTTTTTGCTCACAATTTATGAAACTCCCATTTAAACAGCATCCAATGAAGCAAGTACTTATAAGCAAATTCCATGAAATTAAAACCCATGGGATTTGTTTCTTCATGTTGTTTTTCAATCTACTCTTAAACCGTCATTATTTAATTAAGAAATTTCAACAGACATTCAGAATAGTTTAAATTTATAGGGCATACGCTATTGGCTCAAACATTTTAGAAGCTATGGAATAAAGGGTTAAATGTTTTTGAGCTGCTTGTGTATCATTTTAACTAAATTTTAATTAAGCATTCTAATTCTATTTCTAAAAAGTAAAATAACATATTTATTGCAATATTTGAATTCCTTAAGGTATATCTTACACTATCTACAGAGTTGTTTCATTTTTTCACCATTGGCTCTATAGATGCTATCTACATTTATTGTAGGGAGATGTTTTGTTTATGGTTAATTCTTAATAGACTAATTAATTTTAACAAATTATCTAGTCAATTAGAATGTTTAGTATCATGTATATAAAAAATATGAGTAGGGACATGTGACCAAATAATATACCTCTTCATTCCAATAACCATTCTGAGGGCGTTTCTCTGGTTATTTATTTGGGGAACAGCCAAAATTCACTGTAAAAGTATTTTCAAAATCTACATGTTCTATTAAGTTAAAATGGATAAGCCCGACATACAATTTGAGGGACTTTTAATTTTGAAAAAAATGCCACAAGTAAAATATATCTTTTTTTCTTTCTAAAATTTGACAAGTAAGAGTGTAAATATGCTTTTGTTGGGGATTTTTGGACAGGGAATGCTTTTCAGATTTAAGTGACATTTTAATTTTTGGACATATGCTTGTGAAGAAAATTTCTCGGTTAGTACTACTTCTTACAAAGCTTTCTTTTATGTAGATGCCAAATCAATTTTATAGCGGGCTTTTCATCTCTTACCCTGCCAAGGGAAAGTATGTAGTTTAAAACTATCTGTTAAGGAAATGAAAAAGTCACCCAGAGGGCTTCATGGTCTTTGAAAATTAGTGCCTAAAATTTTGCAGATGTCCCATCTGATTTTTAAAAAGTAATTTACAATAGATATAAATAGAAGGATAAAATTTCTCCAGTAAACATGGCATCCAAGCTCATTTAGATCTTTAGTTTGCAACCAAATATGGAATTTTTAAGAATACAATATAGTCTGTTGAATTTACCTTGCAGAAATTCAGTTTTCTCTTTTTTCCACTCCAAGAGCATAAAAGGAAAATTATTTAATATTTAAAGACTGCACAATTACAACCTTTGTTTTCTCCTCTAGTGAATAAATATCTATTTGTTATTATAGAAAACATATACATTTCTTAGTGAACGTTTGATGCACTGTGTAGTATTGTTTCACAATATTGTGCTGGTTATATATTTCAGTCAATTAGTGACTTACTACAACTCTCAAGCAGCCCAATCATGCACTTCTTCCTGTATTGAACTTTTTGTTAATTAGTAGTAGTATATTATGTCTGAGTACTAAGAAACTAAGTACAGAAGATTGAATTACTTATATTAGCAAAGTGGACAACTATAAACGGTGTATTCTCAGTCTTCAGTTTATTCTACAGTGCTGAACTGAGTAACATATGAAGATACACAAGACGAGATAGAAAAATTTGATGCACTATGAATATGAAACATTTTATAATGTTTTCCAGTTGTTTTAAGGTACATGTATTTTAATTACTGAATTAGTTTGTAAGGGCTACCATAACAACATACCACAGATTGGATGGCTCCTGAGGGCCATAATGGAGGACCTGTTCAGACCTTTCTCCTTGACTTGTAGATGGCTGTCTTTTTTCTGTGTCTTTGTATCACCTTCATTCTGTCCATGTCTGTTCCCAGATTTCTTTTTCTTATAAGAACACCAGTCTCATGAAATTAAGGCCCATCTAATAACCTCATTTTAATGTAATTACTTATTTAAAGAATCTCTATTCAAATACAGTCACTTGCTGAGATGCTGGAGGTTAGGTTTCCAAGATATAGATTTTGGGGGGTGGGAAAATTCAGCTCATAATAAATACACATAAGGCAAGAGTTCCTGTTTGTGTTCAAAGATATAACCTGGTTCTAATATCTGCTGGGTATTTTTGTGTTTGTAGTAGTATAACTCAAAAGAAAACTCAAAAGAAAAAGGAAAAAATAATAAACGAGGACATGATCTAAAGTTTCATCTACACATGATTTTTTTCAATATAATACTTATAATTAAATCCACTTAATTTGTTTTCCCTTCCATATTGAGATTATCATTATCTCATAAATATTTTGCATACTTTTTCTACTCTCTGACCCTCTGTCTCATATCTCTAATCTTCATCTTGTCTTTACTATTATGTCTGTGAGACTAAAACCTTACTATCGTGAAAACAATATAAATCAAGAAAAGATTTTTTTGGCTAATTATCCTTGACTCTAAAACTAATTTTAGCTGCACATCTATCAATGCTATATTATAGTAGAAACACAATTTTAATGCAGAAAGTTACTATATTTCTACTTAAGTCTATTTTGTTTTATGAGGGCTATTAATTGTTTTTGTATGACATCTCTATAATAGAGTAAAAAGTGCTAGAGGGCAATGCCTGCTCCTTTAATTTATGTTGGTACCCAAGGCAGCATCTGGGCTTGTGTACTACAAGGAAGGGCTCCTCAGTAAATGTTTCTTCTCCAACTTCACATTGCCCTGACAGTAATCATTCTACTGTGCTATACGGTTTACGGCGACTGAGTTTCTTCCTCATAGTAATGTGTGTGGAAACTTGTTTTACCATATCTAAATTGATCCAGGAAGCATATTTTTCTTGATATATGCCTCAAGCAAGCAGCTATTATGGGAAGTAAAGTTATTGGTCAGAGATGTTACTTGGACTGTGCATATCTTACACAAACACTCTCCTATGTATTATGGATAAGAACACATTTTCTCTCATTCGGCAGAATTGTAAGTCAAGTTACTGCATGTGTTTTGCTTGGGTTATCTTTCAAGCAGCCATGCAAAGTATGCCATAGATTCCAATGCCTTGGATGTATAATCTCTTGGTGTTGACATTTTTCTTCTGTAAAAATAAATGAAAGGAATGTATTGCTAAAAGCTAAAGCAATTATATTTTAAGGACCAGACTCTCACTGGCAGGCAAGCCACATGCTAATAGTGAGTTGGACACTTTGAAAAAATGCACTAATCATTTCTAGGACACATAGTAAGAATTAATGTACTTTTAAACTGATGGCATTTTGATAGACTTACTCCATTGCCAAAGTACTGAAGAATATCATGAATGCATTGTATTCTGTCCTTATCTACATGATGTCAAATTAAAAGACTATTGAATATTATTAAGCCTCTACACATTTTTGAGTGTTTATATAGAAATAAAAGTTTTAGGACTAATATAAATTTGGTAAAGTTTATTTTTGTTTCTGAACTTCCTACATGTTTGTCTTATTTTAAATATTTGGTTGTATATTGTTTATTTTTTATTATAGAAAACTTCAAACATATATAAAGATAATATTTTAATGGAGCTCCATTTCCCAACTTGAAAAATTAGAAATATTTAGCAATTACACAATTTTAAAGAAATCAGATTGTTCACGCAGACTGGGGATTTATTGACTGGTTGGTTATTTGGTGAATTTAACTAGCCAATTATATTACTTCTACTAAATAATTTTTAAAGTTAGTTTAAAGTGTCTTTAATATTTGCTGATTTCTTAAGGAAATCTAAGATCTAATATCAGCTATCAAATTTGTTTCCTCCAAAATTTGGCTATAACATTGATTGATTTCACTGGAGTTAATGTAATGTTCAAGTCATGTGTCCTTTTTTTCTTATATTAGATTCTATAAGTAAGGTGGAATCTTGTTGGAAAAAGCAAAGTAAGTGGTTATAAAAATCTTACTATTATCCTTTGGTCTGCAAGATGAGAAAGGAGTAGATTGCTTTTCAGCAATGAGAAAATAACACACATCAGTGCATACGCTTTATGCTTGAATAGAAGTCATAAAATTCATCTATTTATTTATTCATATGTATAACCAAAAAAGTATTGAATACTTTCTGGGTGTCCAGCCCTGTGCTAAACACTGCAGTGGCAGTGAGTGATATGGGTGAGCCTTGACTCCACTAAAACTTCCAGGAAAGTCATACACCAAGCAAGATGTTGCAATACAATGGGGAGAATAAGATATGAGAAGAGGTAAAGGGGGTTCCAGAAAATTATTAGGGGAAGGCTCAATCCAGTCTGAAGTCAAGGAAGACTTTCTCAAGAAAGCAAATTAGTTAAGGTGAGGCCACATAGCTGGGCAAAACTTAGCTAGAGAAAGCAGAGAAGGCCAGTCAGGGAGAACAATGAAAAAGAGAAGAGAATGGGGCTGAAAAAGGAACATTATGGCAGGGACAGACTTTAAGCTAAGGAATTAGGATTTATCCTGGACTCAGTACAAAGCTACTCCAGCATTTTAAAGTGGGTAGTAGGACACGATTTGATCAAAACTCACTCTGGTTGTGGTTAAGGAAACGTACTAAGAGTCATAAGTCCATAGGCAGGAAAATGAGTTAGGAGGACTTTGCAACTACGCAAGTGAGGTGGATGGATGGTCAAGGCAGTATTAACTGAATAGAAAAAGATTAGTGCATAGAAAGTACACAATCCTTTTCTCATGTTTTCACTAGTAACGGAACAAAACCCAGTAAGGGTGACTAACTTCCCCCAAAATCAAATTACAGATTCCAGGATTTTCCTGATTCACGCTCCAGTTAGTTTGATTTTATAGTGCTTATCTTTAGAAAAAGTCTATCTAGTGGTTCTATAACAAACAAAACAAAAGAAAACAAAAAGTATCCTTGTCATTAAAGAATACCTTTTATATGGCAGAAATATATCTTAGCATCTCAATCAATCTGTGCTAATTTTATCTTTCACAGATTTTTTTTTTTTTCAGTATTCTTTAATACAACTTCTTCTGTCTGTCACCATTTTGCTTTGAGTGTCTCCATTGCTAACTAAACACTGAGAAAGTACAACACAGGCAGGAGGGAAACTGGAATCACTAAAACACTTGATTGTTGTAATGTGTCCAACCCAATTAAGTCTTAGTGTATTCAAAGATCACGTATATATAAATTTCTTGGCATGTTTATGATCATCTTATTCTCTAATTTCCAATTTGCCTAAAATATTTTCCGCAACTTAATATACACATAAGTAATTTTTTGAAAGTTAATTTGAGTGTTCTCAGCAGATTTTTTTTTTATATTAAAGATCTCAGAACAAATGGCAACACAGAAATTATAATTTATATCTCCTTCTCAAAATTCTTTTTCATAAAGTTATCCCATCATTTGGGTCGATATGAAAAATCTGGAACCAAATGACAAGGAAATACGTGCTAGGTGCAGCCAAATCCAACAACCAGTCAATTTAAGTAATGGATAAGCCAGGTCAGATAAACTGCAATGATCAAAAAGTCACAACAACCTGTAATATGACTGACTTTTAAAATTCCAGACCTTAGGTGTTAAATATGAGCCTAGTTTTTAATTTCGTTTTACTGCAAGAGTTTATTTAAAAGAATAACAAAGGTTTCTTTTCAAATGATTTCTGTATTTTATTCCCCCGTGAAAGAGCTCTCTTTACAGAGAAGCCCAGGCATAAGATTTACTTGAATTTGAATTAAAATGCAGGATGGCTCCAAAGTCTATCATATTTACATTCCTGGCAAAACCTAAATATTGCTGGAAGGCACATATTCCTTTGTGAACTATGTAGGCACTTGAGGGACTTCAGCATTTTAAAGTTCTTTTTGAGGTTATGAAAGCTTCTTAAAGGAAATATATTGTGGCTTTCCAACTTAAAAAGTGAGAAATCTTTCAGCGTGCCAAATTCACCATAATTTTCTGTTGGTGTTCATTTTTGATATAGGAAATGGAGGAAGTGCAGTAGGAAAAAGTCTCTCTCTAAAATTGTTTACTCCAGGTCAGTGCAATCAACAATCTCCATCTTACAAGCTAAAATACAGCATTTAGTATGCTGTTGTAGTTTTTCAAAGCAATACATGTAGATTCACTACAGGACAACCATTGACATCAATGGTTGCCATACAGCAAACTTCCCAAGGGTTTTATTGAACATATATCTTTGAGTACAGTGTGTGTTTTGAACAATCACATATATAAATAAATATCATCTGAAAGATATTTTTAAAAGGAACAGGAAGATTGATTATTTTAAGCTGTTTTATATATATATATATATATATATATTCTTTACAACCTCATTTCTCTCTGCTTCAGTCGCTATAGGAGTATACCTAATTTAAGTCTTCCCCAAGCCCTCCCATTTGGATTATGTGCTCCTACAACACCCTGCTCTTACACTGTAATATTCCTATATACTAGTCTATTTCTCTCCATAAATTCTGAGATTCTTAAGGATAGGGACTGTGTCTTATTCCTGAACCTAGCACAGTGGTCCCCTATTTGAGGAAGAAAATAGCCATCGTTTATTGAATAATGTGATCAAATCTGATTGAATGGCAAAGCAAATGCCTTAATCACCACATCCCTAACTGTATCTTAAAGTCATAACTTGGGAGCATGTATTCTTACAGTAATAAAACTAGAATTTAGGTTGTTCCCAGAATATTTTAGTAGTATTGCTGGTGCATAAGACACCCCTGTTCCCCATCCTAGGTAACACCTGTAGGGCCAGCTTAAAATACAATTAAATGTAGGGGCATTTGCTATTACACCTACACAAGTCTCATTCGTCTTTGGGAACATATTTGTAAATAGGTGTAAACATGTTAAGAGGACTATTTCTGTGTATGTTAACCAAATTATTCTGAACATAAATTCCCAAATCAAAGGAACTACACAACAGTAAAAAAGGGATGTTATGCTCTCTTTATTTAGATCATCTCTTTTCCAGTTGCACAGACAATTAAATACATTTTATACTCAAGACATTGCCTTCCTTCAGTCACATACCACTCATATTTTGTGTAAAGGCAGTGCCCTAAATTCCTGACCATCATGTTTGTGATTCTAGATTTATACCTACTGTGACTCACTTTATAGTCATTTGTATCAGTATTCTGTGGTTGCAAACAAATGACCACAAACTCAGTAGCTTAAAATAACACAAACTTATTATTTTACTCTTCTGAAGGTCACAAATCCAAAATCAGTCTTACTGGGCTAAGGTTTTGGCAGGGCTGGCTCCTTCTGCAGTCTGTAGAAGAGAACGTTTCAGTTGTTTTTTTCTAAGCTCTGGAGGACACCTATATTTCTTGGCTCCTGATCCCTTCTTTCCATCACTACAATCTCATGATTCTGCCATCATATCTCCTACTTTATCCTTTGACATTCTTGCCTCCCTCTCATAAGGAACCTTGCGATTGCATTTAAGGCCCACCCAAAGATAACCCAGGATAATCTCACCACACCAACATCTTCAACTTAATCATATCTGCAAAGTCATTTTTGCTGTATAAAGTAACACTCACAGGTTCTAAGAATTAGGAAGGAATATTTTTGAAGGGACATTATCCAGCTTACTATACCCTTGCTTCAAAAACAAAATGAAACAAAATGTTTCCCACCGAAAATGAGCAAAGAAAATAAGCTCTACTAGCAGTTTCCTATAACAGCAACTTCTGCCTTGAGAACGCAGACATGCCTGACCCTTAGGATCTGCTCAATTATTTATTCACACTGTGTTACTTAAGTAAACATTAAGGAAATTCAGTCAACTTTTATTATAATGTCAGAATTATAGTGTAATACCTATAATAACCAAGTGACCAAATTAGAAGTGTAGAGTGAAGGTACTTACTTTAGTGCCAGGCATAATCCATCAGCTGCCTGAGTTTTGCTCCTCTTATTCTACCCATATTCTAAGCAAAAGCTGCATTCTTGCAGCCCCAATATTATGCTTAAAAGAAAGGCCCTTTCTTTCTATGATACCCAAATAGTTATGTGGTCTCTCCAATTCAAAAAAAAAAAAAAAATGAATTCATGAATTTTAATTAAATTCTTCTAAGGATGGAAAACAATTAAATTGACAGAAGTTTTCTTACAACTGTTTTTGTGCCAAGCACTGTGCAGTGCGTTTTCATCAGTCCCTCCAGCTTCAGGCTGTTAGCCAGGACTTTCGCTTTCTCTTTTGCAGTTCCCTTGCAATCACAAATCCCTCGTCCCTGCTAGAAATCTTGAAAGCAAAAGTCCTTTTCATTTATTGTATTTTTCTTTGACAGATCATTGCTGGTCAAGGTAAGGATTCTCATTTTATTAAATATACAAAGAAAGCATTTGTCTACAACAGATTTATCCACCCAACCATCAATTCATTCAATAATAACAGGTATCACTTACTGAGGGTTTGCCCTGTGGCGGGTGCTGAGTTAAAGACTATATTCACATTACTTGATTTAATAGATATCTACCAATAAATGATTTTGTGAACAGTATGATAATAGGTTTTGTGATGGATATAGGGAACAATGACTTGCAATCTCATATGAGAATTGTGTTTTACAACAAATTTAAGTAATCCTCGAACTAAAATTTATGACTGCACAAAAGAAAAAAAACAGATTATGTCTGAGGAAATAGAAGTGATGTTTATGGATAGGATAGCATCTGAGAAGGAAGGAAGGGACATTGGTGAATCAAGGCAAGTTCAAAACACCATGCACTTAACAGCAAAGAGAATGATTGATTATAACATCTACCCAGTGTGTCTTAAACGTGCTGTTTGAAGTTGAGAACCAGGAAATATGGTAAGATACTTGCAGTTAGGCATAGATATGACAAAGAGTTACTTCTACTTCATTTGTATGTTTTTACATAATTAACCTCAAGACAAATTTCCACTTCATAAGAATTATACAAGAGGAGAAAGGTTTGTACTTTCGTTACTTAGATCATTAAGTTCTCCAAGCATCTCTTGAAATCCAGGCTATCAAAGACCTTTAAAAAAATTCAATTTTTTCAGCTTAGTTTTTCCTGTTTAGAATATTGATGACAGTTTGTAAGCACCCCTCTTATAAAATTCTCTGCTTGGTTATATATGTATTATCTGCCATACAAGACTCTGTAACATTCTTGAGGGAACTATCTGTACTACCTATCTTTTCCACACCTAGGGCCTAGTCTATGTCCTTGTTCATAATAGAAAAAAATGAATCAATTGAAAATACTTATTGACAGAAATTAAAAAAAAAAAAAGAAAAACGAGGAGGCAATGGAGAAAAATGTTTTAAGGGCAGCTTGGATTTGATAGAGAAGGACAAATTCATGTCTAGCAAAATGTACTTTGATTTTGTTCTTTTTTGCTTGTTGAGAGTGCAGGGGGTACATTTCTGTCCACAGTTTCCCCTAGGGAGAAGTTTAGGAATCTTGATCTCTTTCATATGCTCAGAAGGCCACCGAACCAGGAACTTGATGTTTACAAAGAGAAAAACAAAGTGTGCTCTGTCGTAAAAGCTGTCAATATGTATGCATCATTTTATATGGGCTTTGACTTTCTGATTCTAGAGTTTGAGCACTGAGAAACAGCAACACATCTAGTTCATTATGCTTCCACTCTATTATAGATCAAAAGCCAGCTAGCCTTTGCAATAAATGCTGGCAAAGTTTGCTTTTCAATTCTGGGTAGTGTGTGGACTGAATCAGACCTAGCAAGTGTGTTGTCTGGCACTTTTAAAAAGGCAATGAAACATTTCTTCTTATGTCTCGATTGCTGGCTCTACCACTCTCTATATAAGATGTAAGAGTTCTTTGAAACTGTCAAGTGCCATCTTGATATTGCATTCTGTATCCCAACGTGTGCTCACTTTGTCGCTTCTCTCCCTCTACACTGGCTCCCAGCCTGGCTTTTCTTTGCTCTTACCCCAACCTCACCCATTCCATACCCAGCAGCTAGAGTAGTCATTAAAAACATCAAGGCCATTGAGCCTCTTCACAGCCTACCTCTCCTCTTAGCCATAACCTACAAGGTCCAGATGATCAGACCCAGATTTCTTCTGCAGCCTCACCCCCATCACACAGGCTTTCACCTGTCATGCTCTGAACCTGCTTGCCTTCCCTCTGCTCTTCAAGTGCCTGTACCTGACTCATAACCTTGGTGCTTTGCTCTTCCTCAGTTATAAACTCAGATTAGGATAGAGTTTTCTATCCTAATCACTGCCTTCTTATGATGACCCCACCCTTAAGATGTCTCCCTCTTATATCACTGCTTTCCCTTATTTTCTACATTGCATTTGCCATGGATTGATTGATTACTTTCTGTTTCTCCATATTAAAATTTAACTGGAATTCCACTTGTCAGATTTGTTCAATAAATGTTGAATGCTGGTAGATAAATAATTCATGTTTTCTCTGTTTTCATGCGTTCAATGTTTACCTTTTTGGCACAATTTTTCTACATTTTATTATTATATCTATGCTGCCCAAACCACAAAGAATTGAGATTTGAGTTCTTAGAACTTTGTTGGAAGACTTCTGCCTTATGAGAGGCTGCCCAAATAGATTAAATGAAGGTTCCTTTTCCACACCTAGAGCTTGTGATCTAAATCCTGTTCAATTATCAGCTATTTAAGTAACTTTAGATGAATCCTTTCATCTACCTGTGCTTCAGTTTCTACTTCCACTGAACAAAAATTATGATTAAAAAATGATACCATCTTAGGAGATTCCTTTGAGGAAGAAATGACTTAAAACATATAACCACATATTAAACAAACCCTGATCCCATCAATATTAGTTATTATTAAGGATTTAACATATTTAAAGAACATACATTTAAGCTCTTATTGACTATTAGAAGTTTTATATTTGACAATTTTTAATACATGATACTTAAATTGTAAAAAGGTTAATAAGCATATATTCCAGGATATACACGTAAATATATATATATATTTTAAGTGAAAGAAATCTAGGCTTTATTGATATTTATGCTTAGGTTAGTGTAAAAAAAACAGTTGCTCTTTGAAGCTAATGAAATGATACAACTCTTTAGTTGTAAAAAGACACATGAAATATTTGAGTTGGAGTCTACCTCCTTTATTTAATAAAAGCGTTCACAGAGAACCAGGTATGTTGACATTTGAATTTACATGGAAGTGATATGAAAATGTCAATTAGAATCTAGCAAAATCACACATTGTTCCAAATTCAGCTGGGCCACAGCTGGAATTGAATCTATAAGCTATAATTAGTGCAAATATATATCCAAAACTGTGTTGTTTCTCTATTTATAGGAAAAAGAAACATGAAGAACGTAAAGAAAAACAATGTCCCTCCCTATGGAAACTCAAATTTTAACAATTTCTTTAAAGAAACTAAGCTGATTTTATAATAAGAGAAAATACATAAATTATATGCATACCAAAATTTTTAAAACTGAAATACAAACATGATGTATTTTACTTTTTAAAAGTTAACTTGTTCTACTTTTCCATGCAAATATTCTTATTTGGTGAAATTTATATTTTGCAACTAGAATATCTGGAGATTTTAATAATAAGAAGAAATCCAAGTCAACAGACCAGCAAGAAGCCACTATAAAAAATACCAATGAATAATCATTTACTTTGTGCACATTTCCAAATTGAGATCCCCTTAGACTCTATCCATTATTATTTAATTTAAAGAATACTCACACACCTTCTTTTTAAACAGATAATTTAGAAAGGTGTGTTTGAATAATTTTATCTTCTACATATTACAGTAAAATAATTTTTTCTTGATTTGATTTAAGACAGAAAATGAGGAGATGAAATTGTTATTATCCTGTTAGTGGCAACTTCTATATCCATCCTTCTTATAGATAGAGTTGAACTGGTAAGTATTTATTTAAACAAAAATATGAAAAGGGAATTAAGTATAGAAAATCACCATATGTGTTTATTTAGTGCATTTTATTTTTAACCTGTAAATTCAATTTGAGGAAGCAGAGATAACTTGATGAGTACATTGTAATATTTAAGAGTGTTTAATAAATAAAATCTATATGTTATATATAGATTATAGATAGACAATATAGATATAGATATAGATATAGATATAGATATAGATATAGATATAGATAGATATAGATGAGAAAATATTAAATATTGAAAGACAGACTTTCTTGAACGAAAGTCATTGGACAATCATCCTAATGAGGAACCTTTGACAATACTTGACTAAAACCCAATTTCTTTCAGGTACTGACTTCTAAGAAAGCTGCTCCAATGATGCATCTTTATGGTAGATAAAGACTGGACTCTAGAAATGCTCTGTTCAAATTAGTTTATGAATCTAATTGTATGAATGTCCTTGCTTCAAATTGACTCATCATTCTCTAAATTTACTGACCCAATCTTTTTGGTGCTGGTCATATCCATGCATTGTCTTATGGCTGAGTCCTTAAAATCTGTTTCTTGAGTGACCAACTAAATGGCCAATTAGAGAACTTTTTTGAATATCATTACCATCTCTACATTTTGTCACTCAGCCTTAGTTTTGCTCTTTTGTGACTTCAGGAGGCTACCAGCCAAACCAGTGCTCTTATACACAAAGACACTTATCTTTTTGGGGTGAATGTAGAATTTCAGTTATAAGGCTTGATGAGCAAAGATATGATTGGATTTCAGCCCTGCTAGCTCTGTAAGTCAAGAGCCCTTAAGCAGTCCACGAGATGCACATCCAGACACTACAGCCTTGTGTAACTTGTAGCTTATATTTGGGTATACATAATCAGAGTCTAGGTATTGAGGACCTGGAATGTTTATAAAAATGCTTTAATCACCTGAAATAATCACTTAAAAATCACTCACTCAATGAAATACCAAGCCACCCTGCTTAAAACAGATGTATTTTAAAGTATCCATATTATAGAATTTTCTCTGGATAAAGGTGTCTTTTGTACTTTTTTCTTACACTGCTCTTAGCATTTTTTTAGTCACTTGAATTTAAGTAAATTTTTAAATGAAAGCTTTACAAATCTTAAGATTGTCCTGTATGTGCAGCCCTCATTAATATCAATTTACACTTAAAACAGAAAAATTAAAATAAATTACAATGCTGTGTCTAATGGTGAGTTAGGTGGGACTCAGATTTAGACTTCCTGGGTTAAAATGCTGGCTCCGTGTTTTCTTCAGCTAATGAACCTCTCTAAGCCTTGATTTCTTCATTTGTATAGAGAAGAAAATAAAACTTCCTAACTCTCAGATTTTTTATGCAAAATAAATGAGAAGGTTAATGCAACACACATAAGATATCATCTGACACATGGTGTTTATTCAATAATTTGAAATTATATTATTATTAATTTCAGACTCAAGCAATATTAGGCAATGCTATTTAAATAGCGACAATTCATTTGCATCTTCAAATAGAATGGATAGCTTACATTCTACTCTTTTTTATTGAAAAATGCCTACTCTTTTTTATTGAAAAGTAATAGAGAATATGATAGAGTTGTCATATGACGTGAAATAATTCTATGTAGGTTTCTGCCCTTCTCCCTGGGAGCACTCTGTATTACCAACTGCTGCAACCAGAGAAAATACCAACTTGTGCAACCAGTGGCAAATCTATTAAGATGGCCTTATCTTCATTCCAGACTGAACTTCCTCATTATATAGCAATTTTATCTTCACATGTATTTATTCATAAAATATTGAGAAAAAAAATTTTAATTTACTTTGAATCAGTGTGAAGATTTGTTTATGTATTTTCTTCTTTTGTTTCATGGTAGAAGATATTTAACTGACAAAAGATTTCACAGTAAAATTGGAATACTAGACTTAAATGTTTCATTTTCTTTAAGTAGTTAATCCATACTGAGCTAACTCCTACCATTACTGAAGGAAAAAAGAAACAGAGAAAAAAGTAGGCACTCGCTTTATCCCAATAGTCTCTGTTTTTTTTTAAAAAAAAAACAACAGCTAAAGAGCCTGGTATTATACATAGGTCAAGGTATCAATAAGCAGCACACTTGTGTATGCCAATGTTTGAGATAATGTCATTAAGATAAACTTTCGTTTCTCTTTATCTAAGTTCAGGTATTACTCTCTTCCTTTTCTGCTAAAATTTTTACAAATATTTTTCTTGAATATAGTTTTAATGGCTCTCAAATACTGCCTCCATTACACAAATTAAAAACAGAAAGGTTTGATTGTAATTATATCTGAACCAACCTGTTTTTACATGAGAAAACTGTACATAGAGAATGCTTTGTAAGAGAGATGTTGATTAAAAAAATCTTCCTGAAATAGAGAAATAATATAAAAATACTTTATAATACATAAAGCCATATGTTTGCATTTTCTGATATCAAACTCCTATGTATTATAAATTTCCTCAGGGCTTTTCTCTTTTAAAGATATCAAGTTTGAATAAAAAGACAAAGTATAATAAAATGTAAAAATTTTATACATAGCAATAGAATTCTACATGTAGAATTTTATCAACTTAAATATTTAAGGGAATGCGAAAATTATTGCATATTGGGTCAAAGCTAATAATATTGTTTTCACCTGCATACATTTTTAAGTTTCAGAAAATTTTCTTAAGTGTAGCCTGATTTGATTTGCTCTCACACAATAACTGGGTGACACATGCAGTATAAGTATTATTATTTCCAGCGTACATAAGAGTTTTCTACTGACTCCTCACATTTTTACCAAGTTTTAATTTCTATTTGTGCTATCATCTTGATTCCTCAAGTCAGTCTTTGCTTTTTATACTTGCTTCGCTTGGATTAGGACGTTCAAATGTGCTCTGCTGCATTTTTCTACATGTGCTATAAATTGACATATGCGACGATAACAGCTCCTGCAACAGGAATCCAGAGCCAGTTATGAATCAGGATCCTATCTGACTTAACTTAGCTGGGAGGAAGTCTTGATTCCACTACACACTAGTTGAGTGAGCTAGGCTCTGTCACATCTCCTCTCTGTGTATCCAACTCTTACCTGTAAAATGTTAATGTCAGAGAAAAGTATTCATCTCATAGATACCACTAGTTTTAAAATGCTATGATTCTATAAAAGATATGTGATCACATAGCTAACATCTGACCAAACTGAAGTAGAGCTTTATTATCTTCCCTTTGCCCCTCTTTTCCTTGTCATCTGATGCTGAATCAACTAAGTGGGGGTATATAAAAACGGGAGCATAGAAATGGGTTCCCACAGTGTTGGAAAGAGTCACTTTATCTCACCCCCTCCTCCAGAGCTCCCGTGGCCCCATTCATGAGATCAGCTGGAGGTACAGAGATGGGGTAGAGTTCCATTCTCTGTCCCTTTCTAGATGTAAATCCACGTACAGTAAAAGTGATGAACCTCATCTGCCACTTTGGTGAGGCCTGTCTTGTTCTCTCTTAGCCTTGCAGACGACTGATTTATGTTTTAGTCTTGTCCATTTGAGAGTCTCTTGTTTTGTGTTCCATTTTATAAATAAATGTCTCTCTATTGCCTTCTAGTTCTGTTTCAGAACCAGTGACAAGTATCTTGTCTGTCTTTTAATAGCTTCAGATGGAACATAATATTTAATAACTTCCACCAGTTCACAACATATTTGTTGAGTACAAACTCTATATCTGTTCAGAAATCAAGGAATAAAATTTTTGTTTGTTTGTGTTGGCAAGTATTTGAGTAGACTGCACGCTGTAACTCTCCTATTTAAACCGCTTATCTAAGGTTGTAGAAAGCTGCACCTGAACTCTTAGATCAAGATATCATGGCATTCCTCCTCTCATTTCATTATTCTTTTGTATTTTTAAAAAATAATTCTGTCAGTTAATACAGATTCCTGGCCATACCTTTCCTGAAGATTTTAGAGCAAAGATAAATAAATAATTTTCCACCTTTTTTCTGAATGTGTAAAAAAATCTTGTTTTGATGAAAGAAAGAAGAAAAAGCAATGGCAGGAAATACATTAACAATTATTTGCTAACCAGATTTCAGGTTTTAAAAAAAGTGCAAGGTCTTTCTAATTTCTGTAAGCCATGATTAGCTTTTTGTGAGGTATACACTTTTTTAGGGTGTAAAATCTAACTTAACTTTTCCTGAGGTGGGGGGCATTTCCAGTCCCCTCTTTTTCATTATATCATAATATATTTGCCTCCAAGTATTAACCAATGTCACCATAATAAAAATAAATAAATAAATTTAAATGAATAAATAAATTTTTAAAAATGCATTCGTTATAATCTCAAATATATATTTAAACTATAAAATGGTGAGTACACATCCTCCACTACAATCTAAGTGCAGGAAATGACACATTTTGTCATTAAAAGTATGCTGATTGAAGGAAATTAAGACTCTGTTAAGATAGAAGATAGAAGAGATGGTGTTGGATGGACCTTGAATAAATCTACTAGCACGCTTGGTTGTCTTTTCTGATGAATGTTACTATGATTCTGATGGGGAGAGCCATGATTTTCTTTCCTGCCTTTGTATCCCAGGGCCAAGCTGGTGCCAAGCAGTGGAGAGGAGAAAGGCCCTGCATGAGCAAAGCTTAAAGATACTGTGGTAGTTCAGGCAGCACACAATGAGTCCCTAAATTTAGAAAGAATGAGTGTAAAATTTTAAGAAGTAAAAGTGAAGGGAGTAAAAACGACATAGCAGCATTAGTATTCGAATGGTTGGCTTGGGGCTGAGCAGAAGAAACAAAATGAGTAAAACTTCTTATCTTCTGTGATGGGAAGGAGAGGTGCCATAAAGGAGAAGGGAGATGGAGGAGGAAGACTGTGAGAAGGAGAAACATGAGACAGGGAGTATGGGTGCCTGTGTATGAAGACGTTTTGCTGGGAGTAGTGTTGCCAGACCTCGGCCAAGACCCATAAAGCATAGGGGGTGCATTCTCCAATTACAAAGGTACCATCAGCAAAAATATGTATAGAAAAAAAAGGACTAAGAGCATGAGTAAGTTAGAGCAAAGGTAAGTTGAGACCACATTTATAGGATAGGAGAAGGGACAGTAATAATGCCAGATTTTTTTTCTAGAAAGTGAGTAGTTTATTATATCTACAAGGGGAATAATGAAAGGTTTTTAAGTGGAAAATGATATTGTGGAAATTTAGGTGAATTAACTAGGCAACTGTGTACAAATTCAGGTTACAAAATAGTTATTTGTCTCTTATTTCAGACACTGTATGTAGACCAGGAATTAATAGTGAATAAGATAACAGGATCCCTATACCATAGACAAAATAACAAAAGGGGGAAGAATTTTGAGATATCAGTGAAAAGTCTACTGTGATATTCTAGATTTAAAGAAAAAGGACTTGATTAAGAAAAAGAAAGAGTTTTTTTTTTTTTTTTTGGTTTTGTTTTGTCTTTTCGTTTTTGATGGTGGTGGTATATTTTGGGAAAAAAATAAGCAGCATTTCGCAAATGATTGTACATAGGAAATTAGAATAAGGGAAATATAAATGACAGACACAGGGTTTAAAAACTGGCTCTTGTGAAAATTATGGTGGCGTGAACAAAAACAAGATCAATGGCGAGAGGAAATTTTGCAATGGGAAATAAATAAGAGTTACCTCTATTCGATTGTCTACTAAAACACTTTCCCAAAGCTTTCACTTATATTTTCTCCAGTTATTTTGTATGTCCCTGAAATTTTATCTATCACAATTCATCTACAGCATGAAACTTTTTGAGATCTTCTATAAGTTGTTCTTCCTAAATTACTCTAAGACAATGATACTTGTACAGGGGAGGTGACATATATGTGTAGTATGAGTAGATCTGTGCATATGAATGCATATTCTCTACATTATTGTGAAAAACAGAATCTACTTTCAAGGTAAGAATTTGTCTGAGAGTGGAACGAAGGTACGGTGACCACCAAACTGCAAAGGTGTCTTAAGAATGAAAAGCAAAGCAGACAAATTCATTGAATATAATAGAATTTATCATACAAGAATTTACTTTTAGAAAGATTATGTTGGAGCGGAAAAGATGACCCAGCAGTCTGCATAGGTTATTCTCTACCACTAGACAGTTGTCACAGTAATGTTTTATAGTTCTGCTGAACTACTAATGATTGACAAGACAAAGGGACAATGAATGCAGTATTAGACAGGCACCATACCTCCTGGTGATCTTACAATAATTGCTTAGAATTTACGCTAACACTTAGTTTGATACTTATCTCGGTTGCTATGCTATTTTGGCAGTTTACTGGCAGGAATCATTGTGTAAACTTACAGGACACAGCTAATCATTAACTACTAGGTTTTGGAGCTGGCTGAGACTAGTTAGGTTTTAGTCCTCAGTATGGAAACTTGAAGAGAAAGATAACAGGAGGGATACAAAGATGGAGTCTGTTTAGTTCACATTAACATCTATACAACATTAATGTGAAATAGATGAATTTTATTTGCAATTGCAAATAAGTTTCTGTTGGATAACTATATTGTATTTTACCAAAAAAAAAAAAAAATAAAGCAATAAAATATTAGATCTCAACTAATGTAAAGCAAGCCACATGTTTAACTAAACAATTTTGTCAAACTGTCCAACATGTACAAACTAGCAGACTATTCTAGGTCTTTGCTTTCTCATCTTTGAAATGACGAGATTAGGCCACACAATTTCTTAAGTACTTTTTTCATTTTTATTGATATGTCTGATGATGTATAACACGAACTTGCATGGAAAATAATCAATTTGTCTCTCCTATAAAAGATAAAAATGTTTTGCATAGTCTTTCCCTCTCTCCCTGAAATCTTTGGGAAAAAAAAAAAATTCTCATATGTTCTGAAGAAAACGTTACCTTCTAATAATCTGCTCTGCTGGTTCTGTCAGTACAGTGTTTTAGGTTATGTCTTATAATAGGCTACACAACCAGGAAGTAAAGGAAAAGTCCTATGGGAAGCTACTTCATTCCTATGGAGAGATGGAAAAAGAGAGAAGGAGCATATCGTCCTCCATCAATTTAGTGTATAGTTATGAGATATTTTTTGGAAGGAAATAGGGATGACTTTTATAATCAACAAAATGATGAATTGGTTTCTGCTTTTACTGTCTGTATTAGTAAATCATTACTCATGCAGATATCACCAATTGTTTTCTAATGCTTTGGGATTTAGACAAATTTAAATCGAACCACTACTACTCCAATTCTTAGAAAAAGCCATTGCCCTGCCTGAGAATTCTGTAGCTTCCAGAAGTTGATATATACCAAGTAACCTCTGGTTCCAAGTTTCTCTCCAGCTATTTTTCCTCCCAATCCAGAATTGAAACATAGTCTCTTTTTCTCCATCGCTTCAAAGGCAAAATACAAAAGTCCTTTTAGACCTATTTTGAATTTTAACATTCATTATAAACTTATTTGCATGCAACATTCAATTCAAGTCATTGTCGATGTATCAGAGTTCACTGTTCTTAAATTCCACTATTCCTCTGTGAGGACATTATTTCAGGGCACTTAACTCTATAGATTGCAGTCTCCTGCCATATTGCCTAACTTCTTTTTCCCACTTCTCTCTTTGGCACCCCTTCACTTCTACTCAATTTAGCTATCTCTGTTGTCTCCCATAAGCCCTTGATTTTAGAATCACTCTTTTCAAATTCTAAGTATTTGGTGATGCATTTGCCAAAACAAAAACATCTTCTTTCTGAGTTGAACTCAAGTGACAGCTATTAAAATAATATATACACAAAGATATGCGAGTATGTGAGTGTGTGTGTATGTGTGTATGCATGAATGTCGATTTGTATTTAATCGAGTTTTGGTGTATTCTGAACTCTTTGGAAAATGTGCCATTTTACAAAAAGGCACCTGTAATTATGGCTCTCCATTACGATAAGCAGTTTTTATTGAAGTTGCTGACATGCAACTTCATGGGATATTAAAGGACACTGCTGTGAGCAAAGCCAGCTGCTTGGAAAAGGCAGCCTGCACTGTGACCCATTTCTCCATACTTTAAACTTTGGTCACATTTCACCTGGTAGAAAGAGAGCCTTGGGGAGAGCTGTGCTGGCAGCTGACCCACTGGCAGCAAGCCCACCAGGAAAAAGATGTAGGTGCCTTTGCAAGACTTTTATTTGCTTTCCCCTTTGTGAAATACACAAAGGTTCAAAGAATAAGAAATTATTTCTCTTGTATCCTACGATTCTTTATAGGGTCCAGTATCTAGTCCTGTGGGGGCTTCTCTAGAATGGCCTTATCAATTGTGTGTGGTGCACAATGAGTTATGAGCATATATATATTTTGCATTGTACTTATCACATAGAGTTTGGACTAAGCAATGAACAAATGAGCCCAGTTAAAAAGAGCATCAAGTTCATCATTTGGTGCTTTTAAAATACCAGACAATAATAGAAAATATTCTTTGAAAGAAAAAAAAATTCCAATTAAATCTTCCCAATAGATCTCTTCCAACTATGATATTCATTGACCTTTCTGTCTTCCTGAATTTCTCTTTTGTGTTTAAGTAATTTAAGGAGACGGGCATTGTGTTTACAAAAACAGGTATTTTTTTGGACTTGAGAGCTCAAATTACTAGTGATCATTAACGAGCTAGTGAAGTTTGTCTTAAAACTATATTTTAATTAATCCATTACTTATGCAGTCATATATCTTTTAGAGTCTAGAAACAACAGAGTAAAACTATTTCATACATTTAATTGCAGATGTCATCATAAGCTGAAAAGGTGTGATCTAAAGGATAGGATTCTAGTCATTCAGTTTTTTTGAAATTCCAGGAGGTTTACCTGACCCAAGTCATAAGGATATCCAATCGAAATTTTATGATGAGCTCTGATTACAAAATGGCCTGAACTCTGGATTTAACAGTAAATCGAATGTATATAAAGTTTCATTTTGGACCTAATTACCTAATGGCCTTGGCTCTTTTCTTTGCAACTGTTCCCGCTACTTTCAGTTTATACTAGCCCCATCTTTTCCTCTTCTCAATAATGTTTATTTGGACAAGTGTATCAAAATACCTTAATCTTACTTGCTGAAGAAGAACCTAGATTTTTCTACCACATTCGTAACATAAACTCCAAATTTGTTGACAAATTTAAATGAACACATTTTTGGCGATTGTGGTAAAGATAGTCACATGTAATATGGCTGTTGAAATATTATTTGTGGAAAGGTATGATGTAGAGGGAGGGCCCCATAACAAAGGAGGCCCTGAAGTCTGCCTCAGTAACACATGCTATCAACTCATGTGGCTCCATTCAATAGTCAAATTTATCTCTGGTGCAGGCAAAGAATCCATGTTCTTTCTCTGAAGCAGTTTAGAGAAGCTTAAACTTTGAAAAGCCGTGCTTTCTCTGGTTAAACATAAAACTAACAAGAAAAGCAATAAAATTTGTTCTAAGTGGAGAGAACAACAGAGTTTGTGCTGGTAGCTTTGGAATCCCTCAAAGTTTAAAAGCCTTGAAGCTACTTGACAATAGTGCATGTGGAGCCTATTCAGACTTGGAAATGCCAACGTAGCCCTGGCGGCACAGCCTAACCTCCTGGTTATCATCAGCTGTGACTAATATCCATAACCACCTAAGAGAACAATGGCATTTTTTTTGTTTCATCACATGGCGAAAGACTAATACTGGCACACTTTTTATCTGTGACTCAGAGATCCATTCTCAGGGCACTAATATAGACAGGCATTTCATGGGCGTGGTGAAGTTTCCTCCACCACCAGTGGGAGCTCCTTACCTAATTCTTTTCCAGAGTTAATCCACCATACAATAAATATCAGCATCTGAAGTAAAAGAGCAGATCTCTGAAGAACTGTGTCTGTGTGCTTGTGCGCGCGCGCGCGCGCGCGCGTGTGTGTGTGTGTGTGTGTGTGTGTGTGTGTTTGCCCTCATTTGATTTTAAAAGTGTTAAAAAAATCAGAGCAAAAATTCAGAAGTATTTGCTATTGCCAGCAAAAGAAGCAGAAACAGGGGCCATCACAGTGACAGTCTCCTGAGAAAACCCCATTACAAAGCTAACTTAAAATTATGCTCCAAACTCTTTTCAATACTGAGTCCTTGAGGGTTAGAGACACAGAAGGCCTGACACAGGTTTTATGCAGATTGAGGCCACTCAAAACAGCACACACTGCTCACACACTTCCTTCTTCTTTCTTCCTTCAGAGAGGACTATTTTCCCTCCAACTTCTATCATTTTCTAGTCCAAGGAGCTGGGGAAAACCTTCTTTATTTAAACTGCTCAAATACCAGAATTAAGAGTTCTTTGGTCTTTGATTTACGAGAGCAAGAAGGAAAGTAAAGGGTTTTCAAAAACAAAAATATTGAAAAAATTATGAGTGTAGAGATTAATAATATGTGGACATTTTCAAATTTCTAAACTATAATAGTTCACATTTTAAACGAATACTGTTGACTGTATTGCATTTGACATGAGTGTTTGTACTGATTGCAGGAACTCATTACACTTTCCTGAAGTCATGCAAGGTGTGTGTGTGCAAGAGATAAAACGTGTTGAAAGAGATTGTGTTGGTTTCAGTGGGAATGTTGGTGGGGTGAAGTAGGATTCTTTAAACCTTGAACATTTCTCATCCTTGAATACAAAGGTTATTTAAACAAATACCATTATTAATAAATAGCTTCCAAAAAGAAGGCTCTAAAGTGGAGACGGGCAAGCTGAGAGCCAAAAAAGTCAATAAAATTAGCCCAATCTGCCCTCAACACAAAATGGATTCCTATCGATGTGATCATCGCTGGGTGCTGTCCCTTTATAAACTCTGCCTTTTCTTCTTGTTCTAATCTTAGTTTTAGTAAGAGAAAAAAAGGAGGGGGTTGTAAATGAAAGTGCAAGGGAGAAAGATAGAGATAGAGGAGTTATAAAATCTATTAGCTGCTAACTTGCTCCAATGACTGATGCTATGTTCTTTCTCTCACATTCCCTTTCAGAAGAAACCCTGAAAAAGTAGAGAAAAACTTAGAAAAATTGTGATAAAAAATTAGAAATTTCAGCCCAGCCCTTTGATGCATATATTCTACTGAACAGCAGATATTAAAAAAAAAAAATAGAAAATGAAAAATGAGATGAGAGAGAATGTTCTCCAAACCTGAGTTACCCTGGATAACCAGGAATTACTTCTAGAAAAAAGTGAGAGCTCTGGCAATTTGGAAGATGACCCTAAGGAAAGTTGAACTGGAGCAAGAAAGACTGGAATCCAGATATATTTACTTAAAATTTTATTTCTATGTTAATAAATATCAATGACAGCCTTTATTGTGAGACTTTTACTGATTTTTTCACATGCTGTTTATATTTTCTATCTAAAAAAAACTTTGGAAGATATATTTAAGATATGTATATTTTTAGAGGCAAGAGAAAATACACTCCCTCTCCCGAATAGGAAGTCAAAAAAAAAAAAAAAAGTCGGAGGAGACAATTAAAAGGTCAGCGAATAAGTCAACTATTGCCCACAGGGGGGCGCTAACCTTCTGTGTTAGTAAGATTCTAAAGACAGCCTCTAAGATGCTCATTCATGATTAGTCAATCAAACATTAATCTAGCTGCTGCTGGGAAGGGATTTTACAGATGTAATTAAGGTCCCAAGTGAGCTAAACTTAGGAGATGGATGTTACCCAGGTGAGCACAGCCCAGTCAGGAGAGCCCTTGACTAGTACAGATTTTCTCAGGCTGGTTGCAGAGGTCAGAGAGATTGGAAGGGTTAGAGAGGTTTGACCTGAGGGATTTACCTGCTGCCATGTAATGAAAGGTCTGCATGACAAAGTATGAGGGTGGTCTCAGAAATTGGGAGCAGTGCTGACTAGTAGCCAGCAAGGAAACAAAGGCCTCAGTCCTATAGTCTCAAGGAACTGAGTTCTGCCAGTGACAAGGATGAGCCGAAGGAGGACTGGGAACTCTGGGTAGAAGTGTAGCCAGCTGCCATTGATTTCAGCCTCGTGAGACCCCCTCAGCCCAGAACCCAGATACTCTATCCTAGACTTCTGAATTGCAGAACCGCAAGGTCAATTAATGGTTGCTGTTTTAAGACTCTAAGTTTGTAATAATTTGTTACGCCAATAGAAAACTAATACATCTTCATTAAAGAAATAAAAGAGAAAGGAGAAAGGAAAAAAGAGGAAGTCACCAGGCAATGCAGTGCTGCTACATCTTCCTCCACAGAACAGGCATGGATTTTCTCCTCTAATTCCTAAGATGCGGGCAGCTCTGGTTCCAATCCACAGGTCACCGCCATTCCCCATGTCAACACCCAGAACCTCTCACAAAGGTTTTTATTAGAACAAGGCCCTATTTCCACATTGGAATGACATTAGATATTTCTACGTTAACATTTCAGAGACATTTTTCCTATATTAGATTCCTTTTTGAGTATATACTTCAATTTATGAAGGGAAAGCTATATTTTTGTGAAATATCACCACGGCATTTTTTAAATTATATATTTCAAGTTCCAAATAATTGAGCTACAGAACACAAATTACTGGCAATTAGAAATCCCCTTTACTGGGTGTATGTTCCCCAAATGACCTTCCTTTTAATTTGCTGTCATTTTAATTTTGGACTGAATAATAGAAAACAACTGTAAGTATATTAAATATCGGGGGATAAAGAATATCATTCTACTATGCTTTTTGTTTAACTTTGGGAATCAATGAAGGAATTTTTAGAGTAATAACTATATAATGCCTTGCAAAGAATACTCATTAATCTCTGCCCTGCCCCTATGGAATAAATAAGTAACATCATTATTATTATAATGAAAGCAAGTTAGGGAATTTCCAAGGAACATATAAAGACAAACTCTATCTTGGTATCTTCCTGCTATGACCAGCAGATCTACATTTGCCAAATGTAGCCAGGATATGCTTAAAGTTCCTTGGCTTGTATAATGAAAAAAAGCTAGAGACCAAAAAATAAAAAAAGTTTTCTCTCATTTGTTTTCCCTACTGGACACTGTTTCTGCCTGTAGTTTACTTTTTTCCAGCCTCTATATTGAATCCAGTTATTAGAAGTAAATTAAAAAAAAAAATGCTCTGTATTTCCTTGTCAATAGTCTGTATGTGTTGGCAGGAATTCTAAAGTCGAAACACTAATGGGAACAGCAGGAACCTAACTTAAAAATTACGTAAATAAGTGGATGAAGTAAGATGTCACTGTGTGAGCTCTCTGCCTGCCGAGCACTTTAAATTTCTCTCCTTTTTTTATGATCTAAAAATATCCAGAATAGATCTAAGATTACAAATAAAACAATAAGCATGGGTAAAATGCAACCAGATTTTGAAAAATATTCATACTAAAGATAAAAGGACAATTAAAAAAAAAACTATTTTAGTCAACATTTTCCTGGTTACTATTAATATAGTATACAATTAATTTTTAAAATGAATCTTCTAATTCAATTGTGTAGCTAATGGTTGCAGACAAATGAAGTATTTCAAAGCCTTTTCTTCCACCTCTTTGTCCTTTGTTATTTATTTAAAAACAAAACATCTCCAGGAATACCTACACAAATTACTCTGGACATATTGAAATCTATGGAAATAGAGAAAATAAGTTTCAGGCATCTATCTCCTTTGCTCAGCATCTGGTTTGACCCCATTGTCCTTTGATTAAGCTCTAAGCTCTATAAATATTTAATTTCTGATACTTGAAAACAATGAGTGTATGCATATATATACATATACAAATGCCTTCTAGAATCATTATTTATGCAGATACTGGCTATTAATGTCCATGGAAATTTAAAGTGGTTTAGGTGGTGATTGGAAGAGTCTATGAGGGTCTATTTCTGGTTTTGTAAAATAGACCTTGTTTTATTGAGTTAAAATTAGTTGCTCTTCTGTTAACAGCTGGATAGTCGATCATTTAAAATATATTCTAGCTAATTTAGAGCTTATCCCCCCCAACCCCTTAATATCAGATTAAAGCGATCCTTAGAATTCTTTGAAAAATTCTACCAAAATTGTACCTATCAGCTGTATATTTGAAAAAAGAAATTAGTACATTTTATTATTAAAATCTTAAGGTAGGTGGTAGATATAACTTCCCAAAAAGCTTAAGGACTCCCACATAGTAACTTCTTCAATGAGAAAGTGTGACTCACTGAAACTATGGATGAACTGTTCTTTTTCATTTTATCATCAAGTTTGAATGCAGTAGGTTTCAATTTGGATAAGACGAGTGTTGTTTAGAAAAGTCTTTATATATATATTCCTTGATCACATAAAATAAGTAAAATTTAAATTTTGATTTAGCCTATTATAAAATCACTGTTGTATTTTTCTGGGATGACAAACATGTCATCCAGTTTAATTGTAGAGAGGAGAGAAACATCATTTATTTATCACTGACTACCAGGCACAAGGCTACCCAGTTTATATATTTAATTTAACACTTCTACTCTTAGAATGATAACCTGTTGTTACTATTTAGGAAGTCACAGTGAAGAACCAACATAAAACTCATAAATAAAGTAATCTTAAGCCAGCACATATATATTTCTACTAGAAATATGAAAAATATTACGTTTCAATATGAAGCAGGAATCATCCTACACCACCTACACCATCAACTCAATAAATGTGTTTTCTTTGATAACAATTCAACTTTTTGCCTTTTATTTTCTCCTTTCATGAGAAATTTCTTCATTATCTTCAAAATCTAGGCAGGCATATTCTTTTCCTTTCTCTCACAATATTTAATTCTAACAAGTATCTTCCATGTCTCTCCAGTTACTCTAGTCAGCCAATTCTCCCTTCAGACTAATCCCTCTGTGTG
>NW_011888864.1:2490498-2499068 GCF_000151845.1 Pteropus vampyrus | reverse complement strand
GACATTCTATTCCCATGTCAATGTGCCCAAGTCTGTGGCTTACTTAGTAAATAAATAAATAACTCTAGTTTACGTTTATATGATGATAGACATTCAGGTGAATAGGTGAAAGGTGCACCATAAACTGTTAAGTGAAAAACACATACTACACAAAAGAACACTGTGATATCTGATTTTTAAATAATATATAAAATACTCTCATATTGCCTCAATTAAATATTAAAATGAAAAAGGGCATAATAATTTGGTTATTCCAATTATTTAGCATATTAAAAGAAAGTTATAGAAAAACGGGCCACATAAATAGCTCAATTTAAATATACCAAACATTTTTTCCCCATACCTCAGCAGGAGTCTACTCTTCCCTTTGTCTGGAAAGGGGTGTCCCTCCCTTTATTTTCTAAGTACTGCAGCAGAGAATAGTCAACTTCTCTCCTCCCATCCGAGTAATTCTTCATTTTGTCCACTCCTCCTGCAAGGCCATTTCTGGCCAATGCTTCTCCTTTCACACCTCTCTCAGTACATTGGAAGCTTTTGGCCATTCCCAGTGCTCTGGAGAGCGTGAGGCCCAGGGCAGCTGCTCCAGGTAAGACCCATACACCTACAATTTCTTCCCAGCCATTGATCCTCTGCTGTTTAAGAGTGTGCTGGAAATGAGGCATCTAGCAATAACTTGCAGTGTCTTTAGACTACACCCTAGGAAGTTAATTACTGGTTTTATATACTCTAGAATCACCCGAAGTTTCTGTAATTTTACTCTCACCCCTTTATAAACTTAAATTTGCAGGTTGAAATTCTAAACTATGTTTTAGTCACCAAATGGTATTTGAGTTCTATTTACATAATTTCCCATGCTACAAATACCATCATCTGTGTACTCTGAGCTTTTTCCATTCACACCCCAAAATGCTTGGCTCTTTTAGGAAAAACTCAGATACATACATCCCATTGCAAAAGAGAACACTAACATCAGTGACAATCAAACTCAAAAACCCCAGTGACTTAAGATAAATAGAAAGCTATTTCTAATCTATAGCATGCTTAATCAGAATGGGGGAATAAGAAGGCCTGGAAACAAAGGAGAGAGTCACCATGGAGAGAGTCAAGGATCTTAGTACACAGGGACTTTGTCTTCATCAATACATAGATTCCATGTTTGTACCAGTCTTTTGTATCCAGCCTGCTGGATAATATAAGATAGAGACAGAATAAAAAATTTGCAAGGGACATTTTTATGGGCCAGGCTTCTAAGTGGTTCATAGCAGTCACATGGGCATGCTTAATGACAAAGGGGTCAAGAAAATATTGTCTATCTCTGTGCCCAGTAGGAAAGGGAAATAAGTAGTATGAAAAACTGACCAATCTCTAACACAAATTTATCTGTCACATCGAGTGTGTGTATTGCCTTTGCTATGAGTTTTACTGTCTACTGCTTACTTTATATACAAATAAAAGAAGAAAGCAAACAAAATATGAATATTTGTCCTCAAATATCTTTTGTATTATTTTCTCTGGAGCAGTACATATAGAAAACTTCTTTATTATCTGAAAAGAGTAAAAGGGAATGATGAGTGCAAGGAAGAAATTGGAGATCAAATTTTGTCTATATAGAAAAATATTATCTTAGTATTTATATGTGGGCATAGAATGTCTAAGTTTTGGGTGGTTTCATTTCATCTAAATATCTTGTTGAATTTCTGGTTTTTCACCACAGAGACAGCACTGCACTGAGCACTGTACATAAATTACTTGGTCTAATCTTCTCAGTCCCTAGGAGATGGACACACTTATTACTCCTGTTTTTTTCCTGGGTGACTCAAATGCCTTGTTGATGGCCCAACAATCTTCTTTTTTAGTTTGGTTCCCTAAGAACCTAGTATTTATGTTGAAACCATTAGTACAAATGTATCTTGCTTATAAAATCACTACACTGTTGTATTTTCACAGTAAGAAAAATATCTTACTTGTGCTAATGAAACTAGTTTTTAAAGCTATCCTTTTTAAAGCTATTCATAAGTCAAATTTTTGTCTTATAAGTGTATTTTTCTCATAAATTAGGCAAATATTTATTTAAGAGTACCTATTCTCTATTCAGTTGTAAAAATAAAAGTATTAAGCAGTGTTAATTATGTCATGTACCTGTGGAGCTAACTAGAGCCAAATCTGAGCGATAACAATAAATAAAATATTTCAAACTATTACAAAATAATGGAAACATAATATATAGGCTGAATTTTGTCACTCAAATCACATATGCTTATTATGATGTATAAGGATTGTGATGATCAGATAAGGTTTTGTAAATGGAGAGGGAAGTGAAAGACGACAAGAAAAGATAACTCAGATTAGGAAAAGTGAAGAGAAGAGAGGAAAGGAGAAGGTTTTTGAGGAAATCATTGGAAAACATGCGGAACTCAGAACTGGGGGTTCAATTCAAGCTTTGGAATGTTAGGTAATTACTTTCAAACTTTGGTAAAAGATTTTCTGCTGAGGACTATGGAACGAAGTAGTACAGACAAGGGACATTGAAGGTATAGGGTGGAGCTTGTGTAAAAGTGGAGGTCTAGACACACATTAGCATAAAGGTGCCATTTCCCTGCTCAGATCCCTTTAAGTATCTGTCATTGATTAAAATTTATAATCTGATCCACTGACCTTCAAATCAGATATTGTCTGTGAAAATGTTTTCTAACACTAATGCTTTTAACCAGCATCATCTCCATTTACTCAGACAATGAACCCATTTTCTCCATCAAATACATCTTGCATATCCTTGCCTATGTAACTTTCTGTTCAAATCCACAGCCATTTACAAAGGTAATTAGAAGTCAGTGTAAAAAAAAAAAATGCTTGTGGTTAAGCAAGGGAAATTCACATCTGAGAAATAATTTGATAAGAATCTCGGTTTTATCAGACCTTCTGAAACTTGCCTTCTACTTTTAAAATCTAACTCTCCTCAACCATTGAAGCCAGGATTAGCTCTCCTCACCTCTTTACTCCCACAGTGCTTATCTGTTCATATTTATTACTCGTATAGGGACTCTAAGCTTCTTGCATACACAATCTCTTAGATCTGAGTCAGGTATTAGATAATATTTGGTCCGGTTTTTCAACTACTTTCATCAGCATTTCCAAGCTTGACTCTCTCTGGCAAATTGTTTATTTGTTTTTCTGTCTTCTTCCATTGGAATGAAATATCCATGAATGTAGGTATTTAGATGTTCTACTTACTGTTATATCTCCAGTGCACACAAGGGTGTCTCACACATACTGAACCCCAAAACAGAAAACAATTCTTGAGCAAGTACTTGCTACCCTCAATGTGTCCTGGGTTAGTTAGCCCAAAGCACTCCATGTCCCCATCTTTGTACAGCAGTATGTACCAGGAATGAACACCTGACCCTAGGGTAAATCAGATTCACTCTTCTGATAATTTGTCCTAAGCAAAAGAGACACTGAAAGTCAGTTAGTCAATGATAAATTTTGAATTTGTAAGACCATGGAATTTTGGAGACATTGAAGATGCATACAATGATTAGCTAGATGGGAAAGCTAGTGTACTAGAGAAGATAAGTGGAAGCAATGAGATGGTAACATGGTGGGGAGCAGAGGAGAGAGACCATATGACAAAAGGCAAAGAGAAAATGAATAAAGTGGAGAATGCTGATTCCTATAGAATCTGTCTTGATTATTTGTAGCTTCCCCTTTTCAAGCTGGGCACACTTAAGAAACCCAGTTATGCATCATACTTTTGTGATCTAGAAAGTTATAATCAATAATTGTGATTGTTTGAGGTGAACAGCTTTCAGAAGAGAGAAATGACTAGCCCTCACATCTTCAGCAACCAGAATCTGACAGTCATCCCCTCCCTTTCCTTAATCACACATCTAAAATATGACACACACAAAAAAAGCCAGGTAGCATAGGTTCTTAAGTTTCTTCCAAACTAAGGCATAAGAACCAGGGACAAGAAATATCTTTCGTTGTTTGAGCCACAGTGCCTGTTAGATATAAAGGATGAACGTATTCATTGGTTCACTCCACACTGAGTGTCATCTTGTACCATACAGTAATTTAGACAGTAGACATACTCTAGTGAACTAGATCAATAACACCTGGCCCCTGAAGCTTGCTTTCTAGGGGTGCCGGGGGGCAGGGGGGAGGATGGGCAAGAAATAAACAGAAACTTAAAAAGTATTATACACAAATTATTTAATACTAGAGATGGTAATATATTTAAAGAAGGAAAGAAAAGAAACCAAGTAAAAAGGATCAGGGTGCTCTGAAGAAGGGTAACACTTGTGAAATGAAGATTGGGAAAAGCCAGACCAAGAAGTTGATATTTGAGCAGATACAAGAAGAAGGTGATGAAGACAGAAGACAGGACATGTAAACCTCTTTGGAAGAGCATAGAATATATTAATTATTATTATTTTTTTTGGCTGGGTACAGTGAACTTTATTGACGGTGCATGACAAAGTAGGGCTCCCTAAGCCCCTCCCCTTCTTCAGGGTCTCTGGGATGGAAACTGGAGGTCAGGAGATTCTCAGTGTTTTGGGGGATAGATTTGGGGCAAGGACTCCCCAGGAACTGAGGGCCTCTTCTTCTCACTGAAGCTAGTGGTCCAGGGGGCTCTTACTCCTTGGAGGCCATGTGGACTATAAGGTCTACTTCCTTGTTGTTGTAGCCAAATTCATTGTCATACCCAGAAATGAGCTTGAAAAAGTGGTCATTGAGAGCAATGTCAGCCCAGCATTGAAGGTGGAAGAGTGTGTACCACTGTTAGAGTCACAGGAAACAACCTGGTCCTCAGTATAGCCCAGGGTGCCCTTGAGGGGACACTCTGATGCCTGTTTCACCACTTTTTTGATGTCATAATATTTTGCAGCTTTCTCCAGACGGCATATCAGATCCACAACTGACACGTCGGGGGTAAGACATGGAAGGCCATGCCAGTAAGCTTCCCATTCAGCTCAGGGATGACCTTGCCCACAGCCTTGGCAATGCTGGTAGAAGCAGGGATGACATTCTGGGCAGATCCTCAGCCATCACGCCACAGCTTTCCTGAGGGGCCAACCACAGTCTTCTGGGTGGCAGTGATGGTGTGGATTGTGGTCATGAGTTCTTCCACGATGGCAAAGTTGGCATGGTTAACCTAGGCTAGGCGGGCCAAGCAGTTGGTGGTGCAAGAGGCATTACTGACAATCTTGAGAGAGTTGTAATACTTCTTTTGGTTCACACCCATCACAAACATGGGAGCATCCACAGAAAGGGCAGAAATGAAGACACACTTGGCTCCACCCTTCAAGTGAGCCCTAACCTTCTTCAAGGTAATGAAAATACCAGTGGACTCCACAACAAATTGGGTACCAGCATCGCCGCATTTGATGTTGATGGGATTTTGGTCCCAGAAAAATGGTGATGGGCTTTCCACTGATGACAAGCTTCCCATTCTCAGCCTTGACTGTGCCTTTGAACTTGCCATGGGTGGAATCATACTGGAACATGTAGATCATGTAGTGGAGGTCAATGAAGGGGTCGTTGATGGTGACGATGCCCACTTTGCCAGAGTTAAAAGCAACCCTGGTGACCAGGTACCAAATAAGGCCAAATTCATTCACTCCAGCCTTCACCATCGTTTCTCAGGATCACGGCTGGCATTGCACAGGAAGGTGCAGCTGTCTGTCGAACAGGAGGAGCAGAGAACCAGAATATATTAATTAAACGTAATTTCAAAGGACCTAACCTAAGACAGGAATGTACATTGTACATGAGAGGATTACCAAAGTGGTGTGGCAGTGCAGAGTAAGCAAGGAGAAAGGGTAAGAGAGGGGGTTACTGAAGATAATGTGAGACTATATCATGTAATCCTTTGTAAATCATGGTGGTGC
This sequence comes from Pteropus vampyrus, assembly GCF_000151845.1. Classification (NCBI taxonomy): domain Eukaryota; kingdom Metazoa; phylum Chordata; class Mammalia; order Chiroptera; family Pteropodidae; genus Pteropus; species Pteropus vampyrus. The sequence continues at coordinate 2,493,177 of NW_011888864.1, read as the reverse complement.
CTTTGGCTTTAATAGAGAGTGAGATGGTAAACCATTGAAGGGTTGCAAGCTGTGAACTAACAGGATTTGACTTATAGTTTAATAAAATCACTCTGGAGGACAAGGACAAAGACAGAGACATGTTAAGAAGTAATTACAGTAATCCAAGGAAAAGATGATGGTGTCTCTGATGGAATATAGTCGAACAAGGAACTCGATTTAAATTTTGGAAAAAGATTAAAATACTTGTTCAGAGCACATGGCTAGCAAACTAAATAGGCTATCATTTACATAAGATCACCCCAGTCCAGAATCATTTAGTAATGCTACAAGAGAAAAGAAAAGAAATGCACACACACACACATGCAACAAACAAAAACAAAAACAAAACAAACAAACAAACAAACAAACAAAACCTGAAAGATTGAGAATAACAATAAAATAAAATCAGATATTTAAGACAAACCTGCTGGAGGAAGGTGATAAATTGACTAATCAAAGAGTGGCTATAGGGAGAAAAACGGAAATAAGGGAGAAAGATGCCAGATAAAAAGACAAGTAAGAGAAGTAAGTAAGAATGAAGTGAGAGCATAAAGTTGAGTAATGTGATTGTGTCAGAACAAGAAGAAGTTGTTTAGCTTAAATGATCAGAAAACTTTTCTTTGACTCTGAATGAAAATATCTGAATAAAAAGAATCAACAATGTGAATTTTTGCATTCAGATAATTACAGGAAAAGTTACAGATAAACTGAAATGATCTCAAAGGAGGCAAACTGTCAAGTTTAAGGTATCAGCAAAAATGGTATTTACTAACACTTAGAAAGACAAAAAGGAGTGGAGCTAACAGTAAAGATATCAGTAGAAATCTGATCCCTTGGGCCATGTAAGGACGTTAGGTTTTTATTCTAAACCCAGTGGGAAAATGTTGGAAGTGATTCAGAATGGATATAATAAGGCCTAATGTTTTAGAACCTCACTTTGTCTGTAGAAAGGAGACTTTTTTTTCTTTCTTTCTTTTTTGGATAGTGGTGGAGAGGCATGGAAGAATGGAAGATCAGAGATAAGTTTGGAAGCTTTTTAGTAGTCCGGGGAAAAGTTGACTTTTTTGGGCCATGTTTTTAGCAGAGAACATGAAGACAAGTGAATGTATTGGAGGAGGAGCTAGCAGTTGGATTGTAAGTAGTGGAAGAAGGAAATAGAAAAATTAAAAATTATTTTTCTTTTAGCCTGAGCAATGTATTGATGATAAAGCCATTTGCTGGAATGGGGCTGGAAAGCGATTGATATTTAGCACTTGATAAATGATTTGCTGAACACCAATCAAAAAATAAATAGTAAATCAGAAAGAGCTGAAAGCTAGCCTTGGAAAATTTGATACTTCACCACTAGACCTTGTGTAGAATAGATATAAAATATCGGAAATGTCTAAAGTTTGGAAGAAAATCAAATTATGAATATATTTAATTGTTTGCATAGAAGATGCTTTTGCAGGTTTTCCAGCGAGTAAGAACTACAGACACATTCACACACATGTACACACACAATGACTCACCAGTAAGCCTACTACTAACCCAGGTTTTCTAATGTTATGTTGTACACGGGTGTCTGCATGTTCATTCATTTGCATATTTGTTCACATGAACAATTTCTCAGTGGAGAGGGAATCATGAACATACCCAATCTGAAGAATTTAAGAAAACCCAGCAATTGTGCAAAGTCCATATTTCAGAGAGAGATATTTTTAGTTATTAAGTTGTAAGGTATTTTCTCTGTTATTGCACTTTTGCTGTAGAGTTTAGATCTTTTAAAACAATTTTAGTTTTATAAACTTCTTAGGTCATAGCAGAGGAAAGTATCAAGGAGCTAACAAAAGCCCATTTGGGATGAGGAAATTTAGTTATATAAAGACAATTCTAGTAAGAGTAAAACTGTGACTCTTGTATAGTGATTTAAACACTAAAACATCTAAGCCAATTGTTGCCCTGGAACTGAACTGTTAGGAAAGTTCCCACACTTCATGCTTAGTGAAAAATTAGGGTATGCGCGGTCAGAAAGAAAATTCCTCCGGTCTAGTATTACACATTTTAGGTGAATTATGTGTCTCATTTTTCTTAAACATTTATAATCAGCCACCTAGAGTTAATAGTAAGTGTTAGGTCATCAATCTAGGTTACGAGAGAATTTAAATTAATTGGATTACACTTGGATTTACATGATTAGAACTTGGAAGTCAGGTTCTAGATGCCTGGTTAAAGACTCTTAATCTTCCGAAGTAGGTCAGCCCAAACATTTTAGGGTTTTCGTTTTAGATAATTGTTGAAATTAATTTTATTTATGCAGATTACTAAGGCAGACTTTGGGACCACTTATTCAGCAATTAAAGTAAATTAATTTACATTTAAATGCTTAATTTAAAAAAATATAGTTTTCATAAAGAACAGTAAGGAATCGTATAATATATAAAATAAATCGATTAAGATAAATATATACAGATATACACACATATATGTGTATGTGTATGTATATAAAATAAAAACCTTAAGACATACAAGGAACATATTGATAACAACTTTAGGATAGTGACTATCTCTAGGCAGAGGGAGGAAGAAGGTGTAAAGGAATGTATAATGGCATGTCAGCTGTTTATTGTAATGTTTCATTTAAATATATATCTATATGTACATATATATATGAAAAAA
>NW_011888864.1:2476596-2488918 GCF_000151845.1 Pteropus vampyrus | reverse complement strand
ATATTAAGTGAAACTGGAAATAAAACTACTTTCTAAAACATAGTCAAATCATAGAAATCATTTTCTGTAATATGTGCATGATAAAAACTGAGCGGGATATTCTCAAGGTACACTTTTGGTAATGCTAAACAATGTTCTTTCACTAAGGTTAGGCACTTTTATGTACTTTTCTCACTGAATGTAGTTTTAGAGTTTCGGTGGTAACTGTTGGCATAGTGTGGAGTTTGCATGACTTTACTAAATGGGAGACAGAGATGATGGGCTCTTTTTATCTACAACTAGGTTTGAATGTGTCTTTGAGTAACATGTTTTTAGAAATAACTTTGTTGAAGTTCCCAGAAGGAGCCTTGGGGTAAAGAGCCTTGCTTATTGCTACTATCCATCTGATACTAAAGAAACAAGTTTGGATGTGATGAGAATACTTCTCCCCCAGAGACTGAACCAGAATAAAATTATGACAGCTTGTGAAGCTAGCCAATTTCTGTAGGAAAGAGAGAAAGAGAGAGAGAGGAAACAAAAACAAATGGGCTTAGTGCCAATTATGAAGCCTTATAACCATGAAAGAGTAAATGATACTCTTAGGTGTCCAAATCCTCAGGCCTCCAGGAGTCTCAGAATTCAGATGCCTCTCTTGCCTGTGCAGGGATATCTCTCTGTCATGAGATGTAAACTAAGAACACAGCTGCTATCTGGGCCTGGGAGATGCTGTGCTCTAGAGCACATGGATGAGGATCACTGTACACTGAGCACTGAGCACCATGACAATATTTTCTTTTTTGTTTCTCACTTGTGATTTTTATGGATGTGGGTGATCACTCATGAATGAATAGGTGCTCTGTTTGGCATTGGAAAATAAAATTTTCTTTTGTTATCTTGAGCTTCCCACTGAGTCAAGTTTACTGGCAGCAGGCTAGGACTAAAGGGACCATTCTTTGGCATCCATGTACTGTTTAAAAAGACAAGACAGCTGAATTTTTTTTAGGTGGTGTACATTAAAATTAATGTTATTATTGAAAGCATTTACTATAATTTTATTAAAGTCAATTAACAGTTCTCTAGTTTTTATCTGTCTTGAGGAAGGATTTTTTTTATGGTAAGTGATCCATGCCTATTTTATTTTCCTGAAATATCTATCTCTGAAATTTCTCAGAGAGTTTGAGAAATAAAATTTACTTTACATATTATCTGATAAATAAAAATGGTATAAAATAATTGGAATAAGCTAATTTTAGTTGTAATTTAAAATATCACATGTAGTTAAAAATGCATATGTAAGAATAAAGTGTCACCACAAAGAAAAGCAGAGAATTATTCATTTCATAAAAGCAAAGATCATGCATTCTATTTCTAGTTTTAAAGTCATCATAATTCAGAGCACAATATTATGTTCCTAGAAGATGTTTACTTAGGAAAAAATGTTAATTTATTTTGACTTTTTGGTATTTTGTAAAATTGAAACTTAAAACAATGAAAATATAATATTCTTCTAATATATTACATTCAAATACAGCTAAATAGGACTGCTTTCCAAATCATGTAGAGTATGGACCTCAGCTTGAATACAAATATAATGGAATCTTATTCAGTCTTGATTTTAGGCCAGTACCACTGGGATATTTGGATAACATGCTATATTGAGGGATTATACGATGGAAAAATGTGTGGGATTCAGGAAGCAGGCCATCACCAAATGACTTTGACATTTCAATTTGAACTTTATCACTATCTCTCCTACCTCACTTTCTCTAAAAATGTTCACTTTCTCTATCAACTCTCTCTAAGCCAACTATCAGCTCTCTCTAGGTCACCTCCTCATGTAATGTAGTGTCAAGTTTTTTAAACTTCTTTAGTATTCTGTTATGTACTATCTTGTCTCTTTTGTCCTCATGGTCTTATGCTTTTTAAAATTTCTCTATAGACATTTTTGCATTTTAGTGGGGATTACAGACCAAGCAGAATTGGAACCATGCTTACCTCAAAATTTCTGACATTTTAAAATAAAAATAATAAATCTTTATCATTATTTCATTATATATAGTCTGTCCAATCTGTTCTTTCCTTTCCTGTTCTTCTTATTATTGTGTAAAATATTTTTAGACATGACTTTTTTTCTTTTCATCATTGATTTTTTTCTTTATCATTTCAAAAAGAATCGGTTATATAACTTTTCAATATTTTTGAAAGAACTCAAATTTAGTTGCGATAGATTTTGGTGTACTATGTAAATTGAGGGTCTAATTTCTTCATTTTTTTTTCAAGTCACTTTACTTGAAAGGGAATTATGTGCTTTATGTTGCACTTTCCATTGTTCGTGGTGCTTCTATTATACATAATGAAGTCTAATTCTGAACCTATTATAATTATGATATATCGTTCCAGGAAACTGTATTATATTTTATATTATAAAGAAATCCTAAATATAATCTATTTTCTAGAAGGTATATCTCCTTTATAACATTTACTAGTATCCGGTCTCGTCTGTTTTCCTATTTACTTCAAAAATTTTATTGATAGTTTCTTTGAAAATTTATGTAATTATTTTATCATATTACATTAAAATTTCATTGAACTTTTCAGTTAAACTTGAAAAATAAATTGAACGAAAATATCTTTGAACACTGAATTCCATTTCCATTCTCTCTATACAAATGAATTACAAATAACTGCCATATAAAGAGCCAATTAAAGGGTATGAAGCAAAACAAATTAGAAAAAAATAAACTTATTTTATGTATGTGTCACATAGAAACTAATAACTATATTATGTTAAAATTATCTTATTTTATGTATGTGTTTTTATTCTTCTCATCCTGAAATACAGAAGTAGTCTCTCTTTTACATTTATTTTTGTTTTCTTTTAGATTTCTCCTTGTTTTGAGGTTTTGAGGAAGTACCTTTGCCTTTCCTCTCAGAAGTATCACTTCATGTTCATAGAATTATGTTAGTGTGTTTCAACAGAGAGCAAAAAGGAATTTACCATAAAGTTAATGAAACACAAACTTCAACACTCATTTATTTTCCAAAATCCTGATAGGAGTTCTAGAAAAGTTCTTACTAATTATATGTTTTTTTTTTCCAAAATTAATAATACTAAGTGTTTTTAAAATTATTTTGGTAAAAGAGGATGCCCTTATAAAAGAAAATAATTGGAACACTTAAAAGATTTTCTATTTAAACCTAGATTTCCCCTTACTAGCTAATATTGGTCTAACTCTTTTTCTTCTTTGAACATGAGCTCATGCTGTAGTAAGGATTAAATAAGATTAACTATGCAAAAAAAAAAAAAAAAAAAAGACTGGCTAAGTAACACATTATGAGAATGCTAGCAATTATTTCAGATTTTTTAGTAACTTAATTAAATCAGACACAAACGAACATAAATGTTTGATGTTGAATGTGAAATGGGACCAATTTATAGAAGGCTTTGAAAGCTGGCAGAGGGAATTTTGTCAACTATTGAAGGAAATAAGGTGGCACTTTATTTTGTGCATTTTCTTAGTCACACATATATCATCTCTATAATTTCTAGAGCATACTGCATTATGCTTTGTTGTTTATGGGCTATGTGAATGAACTCAAATAATCTCATGAGGTAATAGCATCACTCCTATTTCATAAATGAAGAAACTAAGATGTTAAAGTATTAACTAACTTGTTCAGATTTCTACAGCTTTGTAGAAGTGAAATTGTATGGAAATCTGAACATCTTTCTTCAGAGCCCACAGTTCTAAGCAGCATACCATCCTGGCCCCTCTTGGGTGATAAATAAAAATGAGATTAGAAGAATCATGAATAAAATGTAGAAATGCAGTATATTATATTTATTAAAGTATAAGCTTTCAAGAAATGGTGGTTAGAATGAAGAACACATGCGCATGAGACACATTTCAAGGTAAACATGGGCAAGGTGTAGTGATGCATTTTATTAGAGTAATGGCACAAAGATATTCAAATATTGAGATTGTATGACTATGAAGATGACAGATTCATTATCTAAGATAAGAAACATGGTCTATAAGCTGATGGATTTCTAGGTAAGAAGTCTCTTTATGCCTAGTCAAAGCTGACAGAAAGGTCAGACCTGGAGATAAAGTCTTAGAGCTATTAGCCTCATAGTGAATTTTCAAACTATAACAATAGAAGTTCTTGAAGTGGAATGAAACAACTGGAGAAAATATATTGGAAGCCAACAATTAAATATCCTTAAATACTGTTATAAGTAATAAGAAGGGAACTATTAAATGTGACAGCTCAGAAAAGTTATCTCCACGGTGGGAGCTGTGGTGAAGACAATGATTATAATAAAGAAAGCTGCTGCATCCGCTCCTGCTCTTATGCACAGGGCCGCTGTTTCAGGAAGCCCCATTGATAATACTGCATAACAGAAACTGTATTACCTATTTGTCTTCAGGTGGAGCTTCTTCAGCTTAGTTGACATGAGTGAAGGCAATGACATTTGTGTTACTGGGCCTTGCATTAGGAAATATAACCAAGTCATTGTAATGAACGCCCCACAGCTAAGGGCCTTTGCCTCAAAGTATATGTTTTATTGAGTGTATAACTATTTTAAATGTACAACTATCTATTCGAAGAGAGAACTAAGAATTTAACATGTAAGTATATATCCAAAACAAATTATTAATACTTTAATTATGTCTTTGTCAACACATTAGATGTTCTTTGTACAATGATTTTTTTTAATTCAACAGATATTTTTAGTTCTCTGTTTTCTGGGGAAACGTACAAACATGACATTATTGAAGTATAATCTTTATTAAGCACGAGGTTATCATGACAGCTACTGATGAGTCTTACATGTTTTTAAGTAAATTAACTTTCCCCATTTCTATGAGGTGAAGAATGACCATAGATTGCTATATCCTACACCTAATAAAACTCCAGACATGCTAGAGGGGACACAGAGGGTTACTGTTCATCCAACTTAGCAACTAACATTAGTACTTTAACACCTTTGCTAGCATAACAAAATAATCAGAAATAGAAGAGAAAACAGATAAACTGAAACAATTGTGTATCTGTAATGTTGGAAAAAAATATAAAGCCAGTTAAAAAGACATGTGGAAATGAAAAGAATAATAAGCAAAATAATTATATTCATATTAGAAAATATTATACAATAATTAGATGCTAAGGACTGAATTCATGTATATCTACATAAGTAAATCTATAAAACAAAAAGTTTTTTGAAAGAAATAAGATTAGATTTATGTATCACACCAAGACTTAATAAATGTTATAGCCAAGAAATATTTTGAACAACAATCTTTTAAAATATATTTTAAATATTATAAGGTATGTTTCCATGGGAGAGGAATAGGATTGAAAAAGTAAATTAAAGGGGAAAAATCAATTAAAATAAAAGAGTTTTAGTCTAGACTGATGATACTCACAAACTGCAGCATGTGAGCAACTCCGTATTACATCCTGAGGTCTTTGGGGAGATTGTCCTCTTCATTTTGAAAACATAAAAACCTTCATTCCAGTGCTCTTTAGTTTACAAATTATTTTCACGCCCTTATTTTAAAAGAATGGGATCTAAGTAGTATGGTTCCGACTAGATCATATTTCTGGAAGACTATCTGTAGGCCAATAAAATACCTCTCAAAAAATTGTATATATAATAAGAAAAGTGGTCTCATATGCAAATGATTTAGGAATCACTGATGATCATGAAAAGAGAGGTAACATGCTTCTTTTTGTTATTGTCTAATTGGTCTTTACAAGAATGCAGACACATGAGGATGCAGGAGAGATTAAACAGTCTTTTACTCAAATCTTTAGGTGTCCACTCTGTGGAGATAGAAAATTACAAACCTTATATCATTCAATTCTCCCCTAGCCAGAAGGCAGCTGAAGCTTGGCGTTTTCGGTTTCCATAGCAGCTATTATACAGCACTTGAGAAGATAGGCGTGTTGCCTATGAGCAGTGGAGCAGTGTTCTCACCTAGCCTTTCATGTCTCCTAAGATATGAATAAAAGCCAGAGAGTCCCTGGAGACCCAAAGAACACAAACCTTAATCCAGCTCTGGATAAAACAAATGATCTCTTGTTCACCTTAATGGTTATCTTTAATCATATTAGAAAATGTCCTCAATTTTTTTTTTTCCTCAGAGGTTTCTTTGAGACCTTCAGACTTAAAATTATTGTTAGTCATTCTAGACAGTAACACTTAATCACTAAGCAACACTTAAGAATCTGCGATGGAAAACTGCACTGTGTGCTTATCTGCACTTCACTGACATCACTCTGTAACCATCAAAGGAAATAAATGCATTTTGTTTTGAAGAGCACCTAGTCAAGATTGGACTGTAACAATACTACCATCTTAAAAGTAATGCAAGCATGAAGGTTTTTCTGATAGTCTAAAGCATACTGAATTCAGATAGGATGGATAGATAAAGCATGAGGTTCCTATTCTAAGGACTTCACTTTCTTGCACTATTCAAATGTGTAAGAACTCCATTCCCAGGCCTTCCCAGAGTGCCCACTCTGATCTCTTATTTTGTTTTACTTTCTCTTTTCCTTCTGTTATTCCAATGGCTTCGATGGCTTCATTCTCTTCATCAAAAAAAGTGATTAAGGTTTAAGCTCTCTTTGGAAACTTTTAAACTCTCCAGTTTCCAGTGTATCTAGGAGGTATTGGGAAACACTGCAAACCAAGGTAAACATTTCGTACTCTCTTAAATATCTAAACTTAAGAACATCACACACTCAGACAATGACTTTCCCACTTTTCTACTTCATCATCCTGATCTCATTTGCCTAAAGAATTTATAATATTCTTATTTGTATTTCTCGATCTTATTTTTTGTGAACTTGTAACCCTAGCCTTACTATACTTAGAGAGTACTCACCTGTCCCATGCTCTGGGGCACATTACAAATCTTTCCTTGATTGGCTGTCACTGAAGTGTGCCAAACGCAAACCTCTTCTTCGAGTCTACTTGCATGTTCCTTGGTTTCTGTAGAGATTGTGTGATATCTTTTTACAGTGGCTGCTTGTGTGCTGCATATATTGATTTGAAAAGACACATCTTATTTCCATTTATTTGTTTCACATTGTCTACAACTTGTTTATAAGTCACTTCAATGCTTCAGGCACCCTGCCATATATTTGAGATATAAGATGTCTAAAGCATGTGATCCAGGTACTCAATGAGTCTCTATGACTGCTGATCCATGTTTCATTTAAGATAAAGTTATATATTTTACTTACCAAAATTGATTTTTATGTATGTTTAACAATGGGGAATTCATCACGGTTTTCCTTCAACGAGAAATCTGGACATAATATTTCTAAAGACAAAATCAACTTATGTATCTGTTCTCTCAAAGCTGCTTCCCAAATGACAATGACAAGTGTCTAATTGGCTTTAGGGTAACTAAAGAGGGAAGCCAGAAATATCAGGAAGATAATCAAGAACTGCAGTTAACATCTTCTGCTTTGCCTTGTGGTTTCTCTACATGAAATAAAGTTACTATCTTGCCAACTCCAAGTGCAAATTAATTTAGATTACAATTGACATTTAAGTTTGGAGAGAGCAGAAAAAAATCAAAGGTATGTGAACACTGAAACCATAAATAGTAAAAAGTGGAAATCTTAAACCTCAAATACTTTTGAAGCATATTGTAAAATCTTGCAAAAAACATATGCGAGAGTATAATGGACAAAATAATCATGGAAGGTTGGTATATAAGCCTTAAACCATAGGAACAGGATGGGATTTTTTCATTGTTACTCTAATACTTCAACGTAATTCCTGGCATAACATAATATGCAAATGTTAAAGAAAGAAGAAAAATGTGATTATTTTATTGGGCTTAGTTATAAGGGAGAACAAAAAGCACCCGGGACTTTTTAAACAAATTCAGCTCATTCGCCGAAATGAAGAGCCTAGAAATTGCTTCTAGCTTTAAGAATGCGTCCCCCATCTCCCCCCACCTTAAGATCAGGGCACAATTTTGATGAATGTTCTCAAGTTAATCATCCATATAGGACTTCTTGAACAACATTCTGACATTGACTGCTGTCTGTGTAACTTAATGTTATAAAACCTGGAAGGCATATTTATTGTCCAATCCAGATGGACCAAAACAAAGTACAATTATTCCTTCAAAAGTCGACCTTTGCATACAGATTAAAATGGATTACTTACAAGATTCAAACGGAGAAATGAACTCACTTCCTCAATTGTCCTGCATTCATTATGGCACTATTGGATTTGGTTTTTGGATAGTGCTAATTAGTGACAGGTCTATGTTAAAAGTTGGATTTGCAGCCTGTTTTTCAAAGTGGCAGTAGGAGGAGTTGTTATGAAACTAGTTATAGCTACCAGGAATAGTGCTATTTAAAATAGGCTGTGAATTAAGTGATTTCACAGAAGCAAATGAAAATTATTTACTATCAGCAATGAGCATTCCTATGTAAGGACAGGGATATCTGTGTGTTCGGTCATTTCTGGATTAAAAAAAAAAAATGCTAGTCTATTTCCCTTGGAAAAAGTAAAAGAGAAACACTAACTTTCTCATCAGGAGTTAGAATATAGAGAGGAAGTTTATGACGTCTTTTCTTCTCTTAATATTTTAAAATAAGTAAAGATATTTAAAAAGAAAATCTTAAAGACTGCACCATATTTATTTTAGGATTTTTACAGTATATATTTTGTTTTCTTTTCAATATCTTTACTATCTCAAGGTGCTATGAATTTTTTACAAATGTTAAAATATAGCTGTTAGCATTCTCCTGAGAGAGACTGTATTCTAATATTTACAGAGGAAGTTCTGGGACTCAGATAGATAAAAAAAAAAAAACATTGTCCTCTGCTCTTAGTCAATTTAGGGCAGCTTGGGGATGCCAAATCTGTTTTTTCTGGTATAAAATCTCTTAGTAGATCTAAAATTGTTTTGTTTTCCTGAAGAAAGTGACAACATCATCCCCAAACAGAAGATAGTATAATTGCTATAACATTAATGATATTGGGATATACAATAAATACTGATCCCATATACAAGATAGAAGATTAGGTTGTAGAATATTATTATAAGCAGAGTTTTTGATGAATATCAGCTTGTTGAAGTGGATATGTGAAGTGGTTTTATTTTCCAGTGACCATTTCTACAATGAGATATATAGAATTACCCTTTGTGCTACATAGCAGCTACTTTAACTTCTTATTGACAGATTTTTTGACTTTTCAGCCAGTTTAAGCTGTTAGATCAGTTTCATCTTGGAGTTGGAGTACTGCTCTGTTCATTTTAAAGAATCTCTTCCATGCCCCATTCCAAGCTCTTTTCCTTTTCTTCAACACAGACTGGTGAGGTGTTATAGTCAACTGGAGGTGAGGACTGGACATAGATAAGCTATAGAACATCTCTTCTTTTTCCCTCTTCTAAGGGCCAGTTCCACTATGTTAAGGGTGAATGGATGCACAGAAGAACAAGAAAAAGTTGGGCATAGCTGGAGTGATTTTCTTTGTTGGTCAGGCCTGTTGTGCCAACATCTCAGTCTACGGTCTTCTTGAGCCCTTGGGTGGTTCTAATGCATTCAGCTGAGGTGCTGAGCATGTCTATATATTCATGACATTTCTCTAAAGTTTGATTATCTTGTCTTCAGGTTACTTCCTTGCTGCGGCACCATAACATTTTTCTGAAATATATGCTATTTTTTTCTATGTGCCGGAAGTTCAGAAGAATTTATAGCCCACAACCTCATCTACTGTGTTTGGATGAATCAGGCCTACCCTACATCCATGAATAGAGTCATCTTCCAGAAATCTGACAAATCAGAAAAGTCTATGGTATGTGTGTGGTGGGAATTGGAGAGGGCAGGGCGGAGAGAGGGGAAGCAGGGAAAAGTCCAAAAAATGTGCTGGATATAGTTGGGTCTTAGTCTCTTTTCCTTTGGTGGTCCCTCAACATCTCATGTCTCTCAGTTTTTCTTCTCCTTTATCTCTGGGGAGGGTCAGTTTATCTACTATAATAGTTAAGCAGACATCTAATCAGATAATGCAATGACACATTTCAGTTCTGCTGGTGTTCCAGTCTTCATATAAGATTTTACGCCTCATTCCTTGCTCATCCTTGGCTTAGGGGTAAGCAAAAAACAAAACAAAATATTCTCTCTTTTCATAGAGGCCTTTTTTCAGTAGTACTTTTAGGAGTTACTTTCTTTGTCATGTTCTATTGACCAATGGGAAAACAGGGAGTTATGTGGTTGATGTTTCCCACACATAAACCCTTAAGTGTTATGGAGAGAAAATTGGCTTTTATAAACTCTGCATGACACAAGGAGCAAATGAGTGGTAAAATTTTTTAAATTATAATTTTAATGTATTTAAAAACATAAAATAGAAGAAAGTTACTAAAATTTAAATTCAAGAGATTTCACTTTAAAATTATATCCTAAACCAACTCCACAAACATTTCTTGAGTTCCTGCTGTGTAATTTTTACTCAGAAGATTTTAGATATATAGAAGTAATTAAGACATGGATGTGTTCTCATGAGGCTCAAAAGCAGAGATTTAAAATATTACATTCTTGTGAAAAAATATCTGGTAAAGTTTTAAGCATGAATTCTGAAGCATTTTAAACATCATATTGCCATGGCTTATACACAAGTGACTATTACAACACTGCTTCTCAAATTTTAATATGCATTTAAATTACCTTGTATTAGGTTTAATTACAGATTCTGAACTGGTAGGTCTGGGTCAGGGCTTGAGATTCTGTATTTCTAACAATCTTCTGCCAGTTCATGAAAGATACTTTGAATAACAAGGGCTGAAAATCCTATGACTCACATTTCTAAGATACATTGAAGGGTACCTGGGAAACTCAGTCTTGGGAGAATGTTATTTCCATAACATCTGTCACCTACTCTAAAGGAAAATAATTCTGACAGTATGTTATTTCAAGGCTTCTCGCTGCATATTTTAAAATGTAATACAATAACTTAAATGTACAGAAAGGTTAAGTGACATGCATATTGTCAGTGGGTCAACTGGCCAGAGTTTGAGGATTTGGCAAATGGAATGACCTTAACATTCAACTGCAAGTCTTGACTTTCACTCTTTTAGGGGCTGTTAACTGAAGTGTAGAGAAGTGAACTAACTTCTCATCGCAATGATGAATGACCTGTGAGGTCAACTGACCATCCATCTGCTGATGCACTGTCAGATACATTTTCATGTCTCTAAACTAACTAGACATGGATGCTTGTAAATTAAAGTATTGGCATTTGGCCTCATTTAGTGTGAGAGAAACTTAGGAACGCTTGATTCTCTTTTATTTTAGCTTTTAATTTTCCTAATTTTGTTCCACCCCCATCTTCTTTTTGACAGCTACGAGTCTGGCCTCCCAGAGCATAGCCATTCTGATTCATTCACACTCACCCTGTTAGCATATGCATGAATCACAGAAAGTCTAATGATTCCCTCCACATGGGAGTGAACATTACATCAGTTGCAGATCTCTTCCCTGCTGTTCATAGGGTCTAAAGTCCAAGTTCCTGGATGTGGTTAGCCATCAAAGGATTTTACAATATAGAACAAAAAGATGGAAAACTCAACTGATAGAATAATTTAAGAGCTCTTCATACCACTTGAGCTAAATACCCCTATCTCACAATGATAAGCTCTAGGGCAGTTAATTAAAACCTTGATCTTTTCAGTCTCAAATAGTATTGAAATTCAGATGATTTCTTTCTCAAAGGAATTAATTTTAAGGACTAGGGGATAAAAGGCAACAGAAGTCATATTATCACCCACTTGAAAAAAAATTAAATACAAATTTTTATGCCAAAAAGAAAATTTCAATATAAATTGGTGACTTTAACTGATATTGGGCATACTTATTATGATAGGAGGAAAAAAAGGTCAAGATTAGTGTGAGTTTCGAATGTTTAGCCCTAATTCAACTGTAAATTGTATATGTGCCACCAAACTTTTATCTAGTAAAAATTTCTTTATTGTCAAAGCTTTTTTAATGAGTTTGAAATGTATTCTATACACTTAGTGGTCCTAAGTCAAACTTCCTTGATTGCTACTTTATGTAAACTATATGAAGTTTGAACCACCAGTAAATCAAAATTTAATTTCTTTTTATAAGTATCTAGGTGCCTCCATATTTCAACTTAGTTCAGATCAATCACCTTTCTCAACATTTCGCCTCTCTATAATTTCTAATACACTTAGCCTTCAACCGTGTCCTGGCCCTAATTTCTAGAACTGACCCTCCCACTCAATTTTTACCTCTATTTTTCACACTTAAGAATGTTTTACAAAGCGCATACTTAGCTAAGTTT
>NW_011888864.1:2471759-2476069 GCF_000151845.1 Pteropus vampyrus | reverse complement strand
TCATGTTTTAAAACCAGAGGCCTTTCACATTTAATTACTAGATTTAATCTCAATTTCAAGACTTTAGTATAAAATCTTCATTTATCCTATAGCATACAAATACACACACATACACAAAGAGAAAAAAATCTTTTAACACCATGCATCTGCCAAAATTTGCTTTAATGATAAAGTGATAAAAGAGAAAAAATATTTTTGTGTGTGTTTTCTGTCTTACACTTAATGAAATAATAACAGTTCTATACACTAAGATATTAATCTTCTGAAGGAGTGTTGTTTTGTTTTGTTTGTTTTATTCCATAGCTGAATTTTTGAGTATATGACACTTTCTAGTAGTTTTTTTTTTTTTTTTTTTTTAGGACTCCATTTTTCAGGGATTCTATTTTTTGATGGGAGTAATGGGATTTCATTTTTAAAGTACTTGAAAAGACTAAATGTACCTCATTTTGTAAAGCAGGTTTGCATCAGGACTCGAATTGGGGGAAAAGATGAATTGAATGCTTTTCTCATTGTCCCTACTTTTGTTGCCTGTCCAAAGTCTGTGTGTCTGATGCTTTGAAAGGCCAAAATTTAAAACATCTGAGTTTGGAATAAGGAAAGCGTTATTGATCAAGGAGGCACCAATCAAGAATATGAGTGACCTAGTCCTCAATTCATCTTAAGAAAGTACAGAATTTAGGCTTCTCTTATGACAAGGAAAGGAAAAATGAGAGGGGCAAGAGGTGATTGATAATCACTGACATCTGTGCACCAGCAGGTATCCAGCAGGGGTCTGAGAAAGATTGCACTAGTTGGTGTGAGTTCATTCATGAGGTTCCTGTAAATCTTTGCTAAATGATCATTATTTTTGTGCATACTTCTCTTATGTACAAAAGTGCCCTGGGAGGGGCATTTCCTGGTAAGGGGTTGTTTTTGTAAAACTCAAGTCACCAGCAGAATTCCTCTAACGATTAGCATGTCTATATGCAAAACTAAGCAGGAACTATTAGCCTGAAGTTCATGGAAACAAAGTAGACCTGAATAAGATGGAGTCAGAGAGGACAAACATTTCACTTGTTAAGATAGGAGTAAAATGCTACACTTTGAGAATGACCTATCAACAAACCCCGGGACTTACCTAAAGACAAAAGGGGCACTTGCATACATTTTTAACTCATTCTATTCTATTCTATTCCATTCCATTCCATTCCATTCCATTCCATTCCATTCCATTCCATTCCATTCTATTCTATTCTATTCTATTCCATTCCATTCCATTCCATTCCATTCCATTCCATTCCATTCCATTCCATTCCATTCCATTCATTTATTTACCTACTGATTCATGTATTCCCTTAGTCATTAATATACTGCTAGTTATTTTAATATTCTTTGATATGACTCATCTGTGTTACTCTGTCAGGTGCATGCAAAATGAGGCAAATTTGAATAAACTTCTATTATAAAGAATATACAGTCACATAATAGCAAAGTAACATTTCGAGAACCCAGAACATAGCATGGCAGATCAGATGACATTTTAACTGAATTTTCAGGCACACTTAAGAAAGAGATAGGCAGAAAAGGAGAGAGAGTATTCAAAGGAAATAACATGATTATAAATATCAGATTAAAGTGCAAATCCCAATTTGAGAATAAGAAAAGTGGATAATGTATAAGTTTGAAGGAAAGTACAGTAGAACAAATAGTGTCTGGTGAAATTAAAGAAGAAGAAGTGGTGGTCAGTAATTCCTGATACCTTTCCTTTATTTATTTTTTTTCCATTCGATTTCAATACCTCATTTATTCCCTCCTTTATAAATAAGTAAAAAAGATACGTAGTAGCTGGAAGAAACACCCTTTTCTCTGAGAATTGGCATCACAACTGCTCTGGAATAGTTTGGGAGGTGTGTTCATGTGAGTGTTCATGCCTGTATCACACTTAGGACTTAATAGATTTTTTTAAGGTACATGTAAATATGTAAGCAATCTCTTCTGAATCAACATTTCTCAGTATTTTTTACTTTGACATTTGATATATCATGTAAAATCTCTAAGCACTATTTTTTTTTTAATCATAATCTCTTCTCTATCAATACCAAGTTCTTTGGATTCAGTGATTTCTTGTATTTGCTGTAGAACTAAGTTCCATGACGTGTGACTATCAGTTCATATTCATTACATCCTAAATAATGCATAGGAACAAAATTTCTAAAAACAAAACAAAACAAAAATCTGATCTAAGCTATGTAATTCACTGCTGTAGAATGTAGACAGTATTATGAAAATATTTTAAAAATTTTGATATGGGCAAAAAATGTGACTGGATGCCCTGGCTAGCACATCTTTCCAAGTTAACTCACCTTTCATTGTCTCTGGGCTTCTTAACTCTATGATAGAATACTGATAGTGATGCAAATAATTCTCATTCATAAAATGCAAATGGTACAGGTGGAGATTTTAATTTCTTATTGACTTATAAACATTAACCAGTTTATAAATCATTTCAGTTTTCCTAATGACCTATATACATATGTGTTTTTCAAATACTTTTTTGAATTAGTTCTAGTAGGCTACTGTTTCCCATATTAATTAATTAGTTAAATAAAATTTTTCATATGACTTTTTTTTTGATATTTTATACTTGCATAGGAGTTATGACTTTATCATAAAACTATTCTTGAACAATAATAAGGGACACTGCTTCTGGTCACATGTCCCACTGTCAAAATTTACCAGGCAGAGAGAATGTAATTTTTCTTATACCTGTTATTCCTCTCTAGCATAAAATAGAATAAAGGCCACAGGAGGATTAAATAAGGAGGGTTTATACTGTTTTCAAGAGATAACAAGTGAATTGTTAACACATCGAATAAATATAACCTAAATTATTTGTTAAAATTACAAGACACATCAGCCAACTACCTTGCTTAGTTATATAATTTATACATTTTATTCTGAATCAAATTACATTCAACATTTCCTTTTTTTAAGACAGCAATTTTTCGTAAGCAGAAATGATATCTCTATATGGTACTATTTTGAAAACTTTCTAAATAAGTTCATTAGTATGTATTTTAGTTGAAAAATTTCATTGTTAAAATAAAAATGAATAACTAAATGCTGAGAAAGAGAGAAAAGAAAGAGAGAGAGAGGAAAGAAGGAAGAAAAAAGAAGGAAGACATAAGGAAAAAAGTATAATAACAGCTAGTATATTCCTCCTTCTTAGGAGCAATGGTGGAGAGAAAAAATGCTGGGAGGCACACTGAATAAGTAAGAAAATACTGTTTTAGATTCTTTCAGCATTTACATTATTAGCACCAAAATAACTCCTACCTTATTTTATTCATTAAAGAGAAACTATTTGTCAACAAGTCTTTTTTGTCGCTTAAGTGACGTAGTAGTTAGCCAACCCATCCCCAAGAGCCTATCTGAGCCTTTTTGACATTAGAGCTCAAAACTTTATTATTAGCCATCACCATTCCTTGGTTTGGAGTAGCATTGACTTCTACTGCAGTATTTTCTTTTTCTTTTCTTTTTTTTTAATTTTTACTTTTCAATTAGAGTTGACATTCAATATTATTTAATATTAGTTTCAGGTGTACAGCATAGTGATTTGACATTTATATAATTTACGAAGTGGTTCTCTGATTAGTCTAGTACCCACCTGCACTATATGTAGTTATTACAATATTATTGACTATATTTCCTATGCTGTACTTTACATACCCATGACTATTTTGCAACTACCAATTTGTACTTCTTAATCCCTTCATCTTTTTCACTCAGCTCCCTAACCCCCTCCCATCTGGAAATCACCAGTTTGTTCTCTATGAGTCTGTTTCCATTTTGTTTGTTTTTTATTTTGTTCTTTAGATTTCACATATAAGTGAAATCATATAGTATTTGTCTTTCTCTGTCTGACTTATTTCACTTAGTATAACACCCTCTAGGTCCACTCATTCACATGAATGGTAAAATTTCATTTTTTTTTATGGCTGAATAATATTATATTGTGTGTGTGTGTGTGTGTGCGTGTGAGTGTGTGTGTGTGTGTGTGTGTGTGTGTGTGTGTGTGTTGTGTGTATACACATACTCTACTGCAGTATTTTCTGTCTAGGTTAAAATAATTAAAAGTTAATTGCCCAAGATTCTGTATGAAGACTAGACTATTTTAACAGCTCTAACCAATGGCCATTTTTATGCTTTAGTTTTCTAGAGAAGCATTTGTTTTTATTCTAAAGTCATTCTTGCTTTTGTACTTTCTAAAACAATTTCACTTCTTCATCAAGGATTTGTAATTTTACAGATAATTATGTGATTTATATATA
>NW_011888864.1:2463170-2470679 GCF_000151845.1 Pteropus vampyrus | reverse complement strand
CAGGACAAGAATGATTCCATTTGAAGTATTTCGTAAATTATTTTTTGAAAAATATTTGTTTGGTTACTCTTATTAAGTAAAGTTATTTATCATTCAAACTGGATAATGTCAAGGATAGATCTAAAATGTGTTCTTTTAAAAATGAAAAGGAGGAGGCAATAAAAATTCCACCACTGAGAAGCTAAATTCTTTCATCACCCATTTCTTCCTTTAATCCCTCTCACTTCTGCAGAAATGATATTCTCATGTGGAAAAAAATAATTGCTCTTTTAGGGAAATTTTCAGTTAAATGTCTAGCAAATAAGGCAACCATAAATATTATCAAAAGTCATCTCAACCATCACCAGACAACCATAGTGTGCTGTAATTATTAATCAATCAGTACCACTCTGCTTTGCAGTGAATCTACACACATGTTGTTGGACAAATCACTTTCTGTGGTAAAAACACCACGAAAACTTACTGCCATGGAACTTAGTTTAGAAGATTCTGCTGTTACATTCCTGATCATTGTATTTATGTGTGTGGGGTGGGGTGGGGTGGGAAGGAAAGGGAGAGAGAGGGAGAGAGAAAGAGGGAGAGAAGGAGGGAGGTAGGAATTCTGGGTGTGTGCACGTAAATCTTTGAGGGGGAATAGGAATGCCACAAATATTGTACATAGCCACTTTGGGTTCTGAGGATTTAGGTGTCAAAAAATTCTAAGTTACATTTCTATCCAATTAGATCTAATTATCACCTCTTAATCATATAAGCAACCATCGTTGTAATTGTTTGCATATAAAACATTGCTGAGGACATTTTAAGTTACAGAACTCAGATAGAAATTTGTGTGATTGACTACATTTCCAATGGCATTTAATTGGCAAAATATCCTATCATCAAAGCAACCAGTAGTCGTAGATGAGCAGATATAAACAGGAGAGTATGTATGCCTTTGCATCGTCCATGCAATGCTATTGATTGATGTCTATGAGACTGTTTCTGTCTCTTCAGAGTGTAGGGTGGGAGGTATAGCAAGGTTGTGTTTATGGTCTACTTTAATTAAGGTCTCTGATACTGAGGTTTTCTAACCCCCTAAAGTTTATTTGCCTACTGAGACATATATATGATAATATCTTTTTGAAAATTCTAGATATGACTAACTTTAAAAGAAAAGAGAGGCAAATAGTCCACATAAAAGATTAAATAAAAACAATAGCCATAGCTGACTTGAAAATATGCCTCTGCTGACAACTGACAGAAAAGGAGTGGAAAGCCCTATGAACCTGACAACAACTCCCTAACATTTTTCTCTGTTTCTCCAAGATTCACAGATTTTAGACACTAAAGAAGATAAATGATGAGTGAACAGTATTGGATGTCTTTCAATATTTTCAGCAATGCCCTGGGGTTCCATTTGTATTTCAGTATACTCAGCAAATAGGTGAGTTATGCTAAGAACTTATTGAATTTGTAGTTTTGTTGCTGGAGAAATCATCAGGATCTGCATAGCCTGCCTTGTGGGGTAGCACTTGTTAAATAAATGTATTTTAAGAATCTAGTAGTGGATCCAAACAGCTAAAAAAGAAACAAAAATAACAAGGTAATTTATTTCAACCTTTTCCTATAGCTTAATTTAGAATTGCTTTAATATGCATCCCAAATTTTCATTGAACTAACAAGAAGTCATCTGGATATCCTTGTTTTCCAATATTTCTGTCCCCAAATACCAAAGTTGTAATGATAAAGTGTAAAATAAATGCAATAGATATAGTGAAAAATGACTGAAAGTCAAATCTGAAGTACTAATTCACTCAAGGGGATCTGCTGATGTTATAAGCAGAGAAAGTAAAGTTTGAGTTATTTATATTGAGCAGAATTTTAAGAGTCAGCTATCACAATTTATCCAACTCGTGAGTATCAATTGTCTTTTCTGTGTCTATCCATCTTGACAATTGATAACCAATGGGAAATAATTGTAAGTTAACAAAAAAAGAGAAAGAAAGAAAGAAAAAACAACAGTTTATTCTTTTGAAGATTCTTATCATTTGTGAGTAATAAGCAAACTGTTGTATTATGTACCTTTAAACTAAAATCAGAGCTTTATAAATACACTTTAAAAACAATCAAGGAAAGTACCTAAAAAAATTGCTGGTTTCTGTAATCAATTCACATGCTTTATCCTTTTTTCTCAGTTGGTTTTCTTGACATGATAAGTTTTATTTACTATAAATGGAAGGAAATATTAAATATTTGAGGATTTTTTTTCTAGACACTTGTACTGAGGAGTCACAACATAGAGAAATCATCAATAATCAATCTTCATGTTTTAGACTTTACTGTAGACTCCTGCTGTGAGGTCATCAGTGAGAATAACTTTCTCTACCCCTAAATTCATCCCCGCCTCCTCAGCAGGTGCAGTCTACTCTGTCCCCTACCTCCATAATTCTGACTCCGATAGTTGCTCATTTGATTTTTTACAGCTACTGTCTTTACATCCAGTTAATCTCAGCCTTATTTGTTTTCCGTATTTCAATTTGAAGAAATTGTCTCCATGCCATTGCTTTCCTCCCTCATTCTCCATCTCTCATGAGAAGAGTTGATCACGGTAATCGAAGCCTTTTCTAAGGGAAAAGAGATCTCTGGGAATTTTTTTCTAGTAAGATCATGAGTAATCTTTCTCTCTCATACCTACTAATGCTGATAGTAACATTAACAACAACAACAACAAAAATACTTTCTGTTGTGAATGTAAATTTTAGCTCCCTCTGGTATTTTGGATATTTTTTTTACCCCATATGCTATCCAACACAAGGTTCTCCAAATACTTAATACTTTTTCTTGTTGCCAAATAAATGTAGAAGTCTTCCTACTGTGATATTTTCACAAAGAGGATTTCCCTGGCAAATACGCTCTACTCATTGCCTTGTTTTGTTGTTACTTCCATCTCTTTATACATATCTTCTAGAAAGAATTCAACATAGAGAGCATATTTTTTTAGCACAAGCAGCAAAACTCAGTGTTACAGTCTCCCTAAGTTCTTGATAAAAATAAAAATTTTCCTATATCCACCAAACTATTGAATCAGGATTGTTAATTATAACCTTAGAAGTGTTTTAATAAACACTCAAAGTTCATCCTTTATATGGTAAATGTGCATCTAGTAGTACTTAAAGGATATTTATTTCTTGGGGGAGAAAATTATGTTGTGTATCTATTATGTAACAGACATTGTGCTATGTGTTTTACATTAGAATTCCACTTAAATTTACAACAGAACTCTTGAGTAAGCTTTACTGTTCTTATTTATAAGTGAGAAAAAAATTAAACTGACAGATAATTATATAACTTGACCATATACAATGATGGAGCTGGCATTTGATCAGTTCTCATAGAATCTGTTTGTTTTTCTCCTATTTATTTATTCATTTTTTTTCCAGTGGTTCCAAAAATATTTATAAATAGTAAGAAAACAGTTCCCGCCTTCAAGCTGCTTGGGGATCTCATTGGAGAAATAGCAAGATAAATAGAATCATTTCAATGTATTGTGGAAAGGTAATGAAATCTTGGGTCCTCACAGAAATTTGAACTATCTCCAGACTAAGGGAATAACATACTGGAGAGGAGAGTTTGTCTGCACTGAGTTTAGGGCAAGAAGATGACCAGCAAGGGGCTCAAAGTGAGGTCATTACAGTGTATGTGCAAAATGATTACTTCTAATGGATGGAATTTGTCCCTTCAAATAATCCTTTTAAATACCACACATCATGTAGACAGAAAATGGATTAGGCAATTTAAGAAATTGTGGAATAAAGCAGCCTTCAAATGCACGTGGGAGACGCTGATTATTAACTGTCAATAAACAGTGATAAGTGGCAGGATTTGGTGACCGAACAGGAGGGAAAGAGAAAAAAACAGTTCGCTAAGATGGTACCCAGGTTTTTACAGTGAATAGTCAACCCTCAGTGCAGCTGAAGAGGGAACAATGGTGGTTTCTGAAGTCTTGTGAGTCTAAGTGCAAACACCACTCTCTTAAGGCTTTCTCTCGAATTTATTTCTGTTCTTAGTGGTGTGTTTCCTCCAATATTTGTTTCTAATAAAGTCTTTGTGTGTCCAAGTCTGAGTCTTTTTATTCTGAAATATAACGTTTTACCTTTTCATTTAAATATGAGTTTAGCTTCATATGAAATGTTGAGCTCCATATTCTTTTCCTTCAGCTTTTGAGAATATCTCTATTTTGCATAAGGAGATGCTATTAACATGACCAATGCCAAACAGATTCCTAGTTCTTTGTATGCCATTTTTTCACTCTGGTAGGTCCCAGATTCATTTCTTTGTTTTTGATCTTTTCAAAATTTATTTAAATTGGTTCAGGTATATTTCTGTTTTGCCTTCATATGTAGTGCCATGGGCCCATTCAGTATGAGTTTCTAATAGGTTTCTTAAATACTAGGAAAACTTCACTTTTTAAAATATTTGTTCTTCTAAAGACTACTATTCTGTTTATTTTAGAGATTCCTATTAGATAGCTGTCAACACATCTTTTATCCACTATATACCATTAGATTTTAAATCTCATTGTTTATATATTTTTGGGGAGGCTTCTTCAACCCACTCTTTCTGTGCTTTTTTCATTTATTAATGTGGCCTATTTTGTTATTTACCACATATATTAAGTCCCTTACTTAAAATAACAATTTACCCTACCAAGAATTTACCTTATGAATATCTGTCCCTATTGTTTATGAATACTTGTTTCTGTTTCACATTTTCATCATCCATTTATATTCATGCAAAGATATTATTATTGGGTTTTATTATTTAATTTGTAGTATATCTGGACTATTAATTATGCTTCTTCAGCTGTAGCTTATTTGTTTTTGGATTCTCTTTTATGTTCCATATATTCCATAGATGTTGCAGTCATTTTTTCTTTTAAATACATATTCTTTTGGAGTACCTACTGATATTTTTGGTTTTGAGTACACAGAGTGGTGATCAATCCCAGGATCTGAGTATAGACTCTGACTAAATAAGAGATGTGGAGTGTCCTTTGTAAAAGAGAGCTTCTGGTGTAATATCAAGAACTCAACTATTCTGTGTCCTCTCTCCTCACATACACACATATGGGCTGACATTGTCACTTGAGAATACTACCATCTAACCTCTGTCGTGAACACTTCTCTTTTTAAAGAGATTCCTCTTGCAGTTTAGGAAACAAACAAACAAGAAAAATGACGATGCATGTTACCTTTATTTTTTTCCTATCCAGATGGGTTTCCATACCAATTTATCATGCCAACACTTGGCACTGGCTCTGGACTACTGTATTCCTACCCTGGAGATGACAAGGCTGGAAAACTTCCTCCCAGGTTAATATTGAGGAAGAATGTGGGAAAATACTTCTCACTGGACTCTGTTGTGGTCATTGCTATTGTCTCCCTACTTAATTACATTCCTGTTCCCTCCCCACAACACCACACTCTGGATCCCTTTCACCTTTGACCTTAAAAGGCTTTTTCATAGGATTTCATAATAGAATCTGAGACTCGCTCATGTTCCTTCTCACCTTTGTGATCTTTCCAAAGAGAATTCAAGCAGTGATTGTGGGTTTGTCACCTTCTACAGAACCAGAAATCTCACTTCATCTGTCTAATTACCTGCTCTTCTACAGAATTGGTCTCACTTTGTGGTCTTGCTGATATTTCAAGAAACCCTTTTAAATTAGGATATTTAAATGTTTCTCTTTGTAAATACTACTTTCCTTTGGGGATCTGATAATTACACTTGAAGATCTTTGAGACAATTATCATGAGATATTCTATTGTTCTCTGAAAAACTTTATACAAAAAGATTTTTGGTAATGTTTTTTGCAAAAATATTGTAGTCAGTATGAACTTCTCAGAGAACTGGGATCATTTACTTTTACATCCCTAACATCTAACCCAGGTCCTATAATGTGATATAAGATGTATGCTCCAATAACATTCATGTTATTGAAATGCCGGAAAACAAAAGGGCAAAACGCTTGGTGTCAGATAGTACTGGGTTTAAATTCAGCTAAAGAACTAAGCCAGATGTTTGCTTTTACCAACCTTATTTTATTGTTTTAAGATAAAAGGGTAATGTTTTAAGATAAAAGGATAATCTAAAAATAGAATGCACTAATATACATAAAGTTCTTAGTAAGTACAGTGTTTCATGCTTAATACATTTTTATCATATGGTAGCCATTACTTCTGTAATAGTAAGTATTAATTTTATTTTGATATATGTAACATTTACAAATCTGATTTTCCATATACTGCATGAAACTCTGAGCTGGCTTACATGATTCTAGGATCATCTAATCGATCCTGAATACTGCTGCCAAATCCTTCTTTCTTAAAACCACTTTGATCACTTCAGGTTTCTAGCCCAAGTCTTTGATGGTGTCATTTCCTATTATACCAAAGCACAATTTCTCTGCTTGGCTTTAATGACTCACCATGACTTGGCTTCATCCTACATATCTGTGCTAGTCGAGATTCTTAGGTTATAAAAAAAAATGAGACAGCTTGAGAAATCTAAGAAAGAATGGTGGCGATAACTATTTTCATAGTGCACTAACCCTGTGATGAACACAAACTCTAAACAACCATGCTCAAAATGACATTGTTGGGAAGCAGCTGGGAACTAAACTCTTCTTGTGTTTTGGAAATGACATGCCCTCTACCTCCCTGCTTTGGAAACCCTTTTGCTGGAGAATGGCAATGCATGGCTACCAGCTTCAAGTCAATATGATTATACAGAGCCAACAATTCTCAACAACTAGCTACAGACTTGGCATCTCTTCAAATATGATTTAACAACAACCTCTGGTCCAATCCTTTAGAGAAGAGGCATAGTTGGGGAGGTAAAAGATGAATGCAGTGTGCTTTCCAGTAAGTGGTTGCTAATAGAAGCTTCACAAATGATCATAAAGGTGGCACGTACAGTAGAGTATTTAATATAAGTTTCCAGGATCTATTCTCTGCACTATTCAATCATGTCTTCCCTATAATGAGGAATCAAACACATTCTAATCTTCCTTACTGTATCTGCTTCTGATGATACCTGGGCCCTAACAAAGAAGTCATACCTTCTTCTCCTTTACTTCTACGAGCTTTCGAGGGTCTTCTAAATTAGTTAACAAGGCATAGATATATACTTAATAAGTGAGTACACAAGAAAATGAATAACTCCATCCAGGATAATTTCTTTTCTTGATTTTTATTTTCATGCTTCCATAGATTTCTCTGTCTACTCCATAAAACTTGGCTCACAATATGCAGTTTATGAAAACAAGTTTCTTTTTTTTTCTCTTTTCATAAACAAGTTTCTTTAAGCTATTCTGTCACAGACTCCTATTGTTTGATGTGTGTTTACTTGATTTTCTTTGGGCATAAGATATCTTAGAGCAGAAATCTTGTATTAATATTACAGTTCCTTGAAATATATTTATAGCACTAAAATTGTGGTTTATATACAATAAACATCTTTGAACCAGGG
>NW_011888864.1:2461082-2463120 GCF_000151845.1 Pteropus vampyrus | reverse complement strand
GAGCTTTCGAGGGTCTTCTAAATTAGTTAACAAGGCATAGATATATACTTAATAAGTGAGTACACAAGAAAATGAATAACTCCATCCAGGATAATTTCTTTTCTTGATTTTTATTTTCATGCTTCCACAGATTTCTCCGTCTACTCCATAAAACTTGGCTCACAATATGCAGTTTATGAAAACAAGTTTCTTTTTTTTTCTCTTTTCATAAACAAGTTTCTTTAAGCTATTCTGTCACAGACTCCTATTGTTTGATGTGTGTTTACTTGATTTTCTTTGGGCATAAGATATCTTAGAGCAGAAATCTTGTATTAATATTACAGTTCCTTGAAATATATTTATAGCACTAAAATTGTGGTTTATATACAATAAACATCTTTGAACCAGGGCAACATTTGTTTGAAACCAGACCAAACTAATTTAGAAAAACTATGTTTTTCCATTTTACACAGGACTAGTGAAATAAAAATAATTGGTGAAATCATAATTAATTTTGTTATTCATAGCAATCATTGCTCAGTGCTCATGTAATAATTACAACTTAATATACCATTTGCTTTGACTTTTCTTTTTAAATTTTCTTAATAAAGCAAAATATAAAAATTATAGTATACAGAGGTAACACAATTACCCAGATGATAACTTCGATCTTAGTCAACACAAATGAGTGAGCTCCATTCACTATTTCATCATCAAGAGATTTGATAATATGCATTATAGCCTTAAATTGCATTATTGTCACAGCTGTTAATGAAGAAGAAAGAGCTCTAACTGGTTATATTTTTAAATATCTTAAAGTAATTAAAGGTATAGTTTTGAGGCATGCATTCATACATTTGTACCAACAACAGCTATGTTTTGAGCATTTATTATTTGTCAGATATTATACCAATTGAATTACATTAGACTATCCATTTTGTCTTCATAATTATGTAAGGATTTACTACATTCTACCCTATAAAACCATGAAACTAAGGATGAAGTAGTTTGAGTAGTTTGCCCAAGGATATGACCAATCAGTGGTGGATTTCTAATTCTGTTATGACTTCACAATACATGTTATCTTCAAGCAAAACAGACAATCGAGGATTTCTAGTGAAACCAAGGGGTTTTTTGTAGAAATTAACTGATTTTGAGTACATTCATCTTTCGCAATATGAAAGTGAAAATAAATTATGTTGAACTCAATAATTTTGAATATAGTGTATTGAAAAGATATTAAAGCAAAACTCATTATTTCTTTGACAAATATCAAATGTGGGAAGAAAGTATTTTAAAATGAAGTTCTCTCTCTCCATCTTCTTATATCTTTCAGTTTTTTAATTGAGCTTGATGGTTCATCAAATCATAGACTTTGAATCGTTAGTGTACTTGTATAATTTTTCTATAGTTTCAGAGGACTTTCTTAATGCAAAAATGTCTTTTGAATTCTCACTTCAAATAATTGAAGTGTGCCATATCACAAATGACTCGCAGCTTTTTCTGAGTTCTATGAAGTATAGACTCCTTTGCAATGGTAAGGAAGATAAATGGTATCATGCTGTCTTATGATTTCTTCTTTATCTTTTAATGATTAATGAAGTTAAAAAAGACTAGCTTGGCAAGCTGAAAATATTCTTTAATTCATCTCATTCTCTTTTGGCATTTCCAGCTTGACTTTATTGTTTAATCTAAATTTTATCTCTCTTTGTTTGAGATAGGAAAGAGGAACTAAGGTCTATGGCTTCTGTGAGTGTTCCAGTCAAAAAAGGAAAATAAAGAGTAAGAATGACACAAGAAATATGTTCATCTCTCTGTTCTTCTAATTTTCCCACTTTTATGATTCCAAATTTAGTCAAGCACATTTATGTAGATATCACTAAATATCTAGAAGAATCTTTAAAAACTTGGCCATATATTTAATGTTAAATCAGCAAGTAAAGGAAAGAATGAATAGTCAAAGGCATAGATAGGTGAAAGAATATGTAAAATTCATGTAAGCTTTTCCAGATAACACTTCTCAAACAACGATGTGCAAAAAAAAAAAAAAAAAAAAAAA
>NW_011888864.1:2458751-2461032 GCF_000151845.1 Pteropus vampyrus | reverse complement strand
ACCCTACAATAGATGATTGGATAAAGAAATTATGGTACATATAAACAATGAATACTACTCAACTACAAAACAACATGTCATATGTGACAACATGGATAGATCTTGAAATAATCATGCTAAGTGATATAAGCCAGACAGAATAAGTTGAAAATCACATGATATCACTTATATATTAAAAAGCAACAAACAAACCGAACAAACAAACAGAGACTCATGGACATGGCCAACAGACTAGTGGCTACCAGTGGGTAGAAGGGGAGGTAGATGGGTAAAAGGGGTCAATTGTGTGGTGAGAGAAAGAAATCTAACTATGGGCAGTGAACACACAGTGCATATATATGTATATATATGTATATATATACACTGGTTGTTGAATTGTACACTTGAAACATTGGATTTTGTTAATGTCACCATAGTAAAAAAATGTATAAAATGTAAAAGAAAAAAAGAAAAAAAAATGTAGGATAATATACAGTAAAGTTGGACAATTAAAAAATTTAATTTTTCTCTGATAAATTAATTCAAATTATGTAACTAATAATGCAGTGAGAAAATTAAATATTGTACAGATTCCACAGTGGGATTACAAATGGTTAAAATTTAAATTAGTGTTATTATATTTACCTCTCTCTTTCTCATTCTTGCTTTGTAAAGGTAATTGTAGTAGAGTTAATGGATGACTCATTTGTTGTTATTTATTATGAAATATTTTCCTGATATTGTCATTTAACCATGATTAGTATTAAAATCAAAAGCCCATTGATTAAGAATGATTTTCAACTTAGAATCAGATCTGTAGAAGATGTTGGAAGACAGTTTGCTTTTAGAGAAAAAGCAGAATGCATTCTCTTAGAAAAAATCTATTTGAGGGAATTATGTTTTAGGATTCCTAACTATGTTAGCCTTTTGAGCTCACGAAGATGCCTTATAGAATTCTCTATCACCTCTGTATGAAATGATAACTTGGGATACCATCTGACTTCAACAGAAAACAGGTGGTTTTAATAACATGAATCTTATATGGACAACGCTGGATACTTCAAATCTTAAAAATCCAAGAATTTTATACTTCACAGAATATTACATCTGAATTACAAATTAAGATAGAGGTGTTGACAATGTTACCTTGACGTTTATGTAAAATTATTATTTTACTATTTCAGCACCCATTAATATCACCGCAGATTAGTTGTGGTGTTTCTTAGATTAAATAAGAAATGCGAATGGATTGAATAAAAATAAATAAATAAATAAGTTTATTAACATAGAAATACCAAATAGTCTTTTGATGACATATTTATCCTATCAATATTTAAGTATAATTAATTGAGGAGGCATTTAAGCCTCAAGAAAGGACTCTGGATTTACAATTGAAAGAAAAATGACTTTGTGTTTTTCTGTTTTGCTGTTGTTGTTACACTTCTTCCTTAAAACTGTCTTCTTTGCCATGTGATTTTAAACTAAAAAGTTACTCTTAAAATTTTTTGAAGATTTTGTTTTAATTTTTGAAATCAAATGGTTTTATGAATATTTGTCTCAAGGTTTCCTGATGTGAGCTAAATTTCCTACGGACGTTGTGGGTTCTTTTATTATGTGGATTCAGGTCTTTCCTCATTTTGACAATATTTACTCAGATTATGATCTAAATATGAATTCTATTCCATTGTTTTGTTTTTATTTTCCAGTAATGCTGGTCATTAGGAATGGTATCCTTCCCTTGGCTCTTTTCTATCTTCACCATTTTCTCCTTAAACCTCATTTTTAAAAATCACATTCTTGTCTTACCGATTCTCTATTGTTGGTTTTCTACTGCTTTTAATGGTTATTTTAGAATATCTTTTGAATATGTTTACTTGTGTCTTCAAATTTAGCCATTTCTGAGATAATTTTGTCTTTCTTATACATTTGAGCTCAATAAATTCTTCTATTTCTTTATATTCTAGTCTAATTTTTAGTTTTAAATTTCTGTTCAAGGTGGTTTTCATATTCCTGAATGCATTTTTGAGTATTTGAATTTAGTTTGGATTGTATCCTGACAGTTTTCATCTGCTTCATGATTGTTTGTTTTGCAGGCATTTTTCATCATTTGATCTGTGTTTGACATAATTTTATGATTATTTATAATAAATCTGTATTAATTTAATTTGTTTTCTGTTCATTTTTGTGTACTTGATGTGGTTTATAAGAATTCTAATTAAATGGTACACTTTTCTGTTAGTACAGCATAAATCCTGACTTTTATTTTTTGGTGGGTAAGAGAGGTTATATACTTTTTAAGTTT
>NW_011888864.1:2456677-2458701 GCF_000151845.1 Pteropus vampyrus | reverse complement strand
GTTATTTTGAATATGGCTGTAAGAAACGAAGCAAATATTCATTTAGACAAAGTAAACTTATTCTTCCCCTGCTTCCCAGATCACTACAGTGTTTTGACCATTAGATCAAGGATAAGAATAAACAGCTCTTTAAAAATGTATTTAAAAATCATCATTTTTTTCTTCAAGATCTATTAATTTAAGACACCCAGGTATTAGTTACTTAGTCATACTTTTATCATATTAAGGTAGTAAATGGGGATTTACAAATGCAGCTATATGTGTGGACTAGGAAGGTGACATGAAAGTGTGGCAGAGGCTGATGTAAGAAGGTAAGCTCTATGCCCTATGTATGTTTGTATTGCATACCTTGTACGAGGTAGAATTCTGAAAGAACTCCCAATGTACCGTGCCCTTATTTAAGCCTCAGTCTTTGAGTGTGGTCAGAAGCTTTAACTTTTTTCCAACCTAGAGAATATGGTGAAGTGGGATGCTATATTACTTTCCTGATCATATTACCTTCTCTGGAAAAGGCGAAGGGATTTTGCAGCTGTAACTAAAGCCCTTAATCAGTGGACTATATGATAATCAAAAGGAAGATTATCCAGGGTGGGTCTGATTTATTCAGATGAGTCCTTCAAAAGAGGGTCAAGAGGTCAGAGACCAAAGAAAAGAAAGGCATTCTCTTGCTAAACTTCAAGAAGCAAATTACATAGTGTAGAGAGAACCACATGGCAGAGAATAGTAGATAGTCTCTAGAACCTGCCAATAGCCAGTGAAGTAGGAAAGAGAACACCAGTTCTTAAAAGAGATCACAGCCACAAATGACATCTGGATTACAGCCTCATGAGGCCCTGGACTGACAATCCAGTTGAACCCTTCCCAGACACTGACCTACAAAAACTATGAGATAATAAATGTTTGCTGTGTTGTAATTTGTTACTCACTAATAGAAAACAAACACAAACATCTAATATCTGCTTATTTAAGTTGCATTTTAAAGCCATCTGTTGGCCATGGAAACAGCCAATACATACATGCACATGTTATCTGAGCCTCCACTAGACAGCACTCCTTATGACCTTAGACTTTGCAATCAACATGTATAGTTTCTTCATAGATGGATCATGGACCAGCTACGGTTCTAATCTTGTGGAACTTTAGTTTCCTCATCTGCAAAATGAAGACTATGAGATCGATCATTTAGTATTATTGTGATTGAAGTCAAGAAGGGAGCCCCAGTCAAGTCAGGATGAGTCCCTGTCTTAGATTCTACGCCACCACTGGCCAACAAAGGAGACACCCTTGGGATTTGGAGTAGTCCTGGTAACACATCTAACAATCTTTTCCCTCCTATACTCTCAGTTACTTCACCAATATCTGCTGGAATATATCCTCTGAATTCATTACTTTATGCTCACTATTAAAGCTTGGACTGTAAGAGGTCAAGACCATCCCGTATCTCTTTAGTTCTAATTTCCAAACAGACTTGTGGTCAGTGAGGAAACCTCCTTTAGGTACTTTATCCCTCTCCTCTCCTATTTATATCTCTCTCTCCTCCCTCCATCCCTTGCTCCCTCCCTCCCTCCTTTCCTTTTTCCTTCTCTCTTTCTTACCTTTATTTTCTCCCTCTCCCTCTCTCCTTTCCTTCCCCTTTAATTTATTCTTTTCTTTCTCTTACCTTCCCCTCTCCCTCTACACACATAGGTATATATAATTTCTAGAACAGTGTCTTGACCTTATAATATGATCAATAAGGGAGAGTTTCCTTTCTTAATTCATCCCTCATGGGTTGTGATGGTTAAATTTTTTAAAAAATCCCTGTAATGGTAACTACTATATAGAAAATTTAATTTTTGCTTTCTTGAACATCTAAATGCTAACTGGTGGAATCAATTAATTAAAGGATAATTGATAAGGTTCTGTTATGGCAAGGTCCTATCATGGATTCCGTGTTAGATACAGATATATATTTAACCAAAATCTACCATCTAGAAAAAGTTCGTTTACAGGAAATGAATTGATACTCAAACTCACTCACTTAT
>NW_011888864.1:2446829-2449847 GCF_000151845.1 Pteropus vampyrus | reverse complement strand
TTATAGAATTCTCTATCACCTCTGTATGAAATGATAACTTGGGATACCATCTGACTTCAACAGAAAACAGGTGGTTTTAATAACATGAATCTTATATGGACAACGCTGGATACTTCAAATCTTAAAAATCCAAGAATTTTATACTTCACAGAATATTACATCTGAATTACAAATTAAGATAGAGGTGTTGACAATGTTACCTTGACGTTTATGTAAAATTATTATTTTACTATTTCAGCACCCATTAATATCACCGCAGATTAGTTGTGGTGTTTCTTAGATTAAATAAGAAATGCGAATGGATTGAATAAAAATAAATAAATAAATAAGTTTATTAACATAGAAATACCAAATAGTCTTTTGATGACATCTTTATCCTATCAATATTTAAGTATAATTAATTGAGGAGGCATTTAAGCCTCAAGAAAGGACTCTGGATTTACAATTGAAAGAAAAATGACTTTGTGTTTTTCTGTTTTGCTGTTGTTGTTACACTTCTTCCTTAAAACTGTCTTCTTTGCCATGTGATTTTAAACTAAAAAGTTACTCTTAAAATTTTTTGAAGATTTTGTTTTAATTTTTGAAATCAAATGGTTTTATGAATATTTGTCTCAAGGTTTCCTGATGTGAGCTAAATTTCCTACGGACGTTGTGGGTTCTTTTATTATGTGGATTCAGGTCTTTCCTCATTTTGACAATATTTACTCAGATTATGATCTAAATATGAATTCTATTCCATTGTTTTGTTTTTATTTTCCAGTAATGCTGGTCATTAGGAATGGTATCCTTCCCTTGGCTCTTTTCTATCTTCACCATTTTCTCCTTAAACCTCATTTTTAAAAATCACATTCTTGTCTTACCGATTCTCTATTGTTGGTTTTCTACTGCTTTTAATGGTTATTTTAGAATATCTTTTGAATATGTTTACTTGTGTCTTCAAATTTAGCCATTTCTGAGATAATTTTGTCTTTCTTATACATTTGAGCTCAATAAATTCTTCTATTTCTTTATATTCTAGTCTAATTTTTAGTTTTAAATTTCTGTTCAAGGTGGTTTTCATATTCCTGAATGCATTTTTGAGTATTTGAATTTAGTTTGGATTGTATCCTGACAGTTTTCATCTGCTTCATGATTGTTTGTTTTGCAGGCATTTTTCATCATTTGATCTGTGTTTGACATAATTTTATGATTATTTATAATAAATCTGTATTAATTTAATTTGTTTTCTGTTCATTTTTGTGTACTTGATGTGGTTTATAAGAATTCTAATTAAATGGTACACTTTTCTGTTAGTACAGCATAAATCCTGACTTTTATTTTTTGGTGGGTAAGAGAGGTTATATACTTTTTAAGTTTTGTTCTTTTTTTTTAGCTTTGAGGGACACATATTTCCTCTTTTTGCTTTTTTTTTTTTTTTCCCTTTCACCATTGTAAAAGGATGGTTCACCCTTTCCTCTTTGGTGTTGTCTCCCCAAAGATATGAGTTATAAAGGCTGCCGCTTTGTATTCCAGTGTTTTAGGTCTATTACTTGTATATTGTGTTGAGCTCTCAGGACACTCTTAGCTCTTTCAGTAATTTCAGAGTGAGAGTGGACTGATTCATTTACATGGACTTCATTCCCCCTGCTGGCTCACTCTCTTCTCTTCCCTATAAACTTTCTTATCCTGCTCTTGCTTTCTACAGAGTTTAGTGGTGAAACAGAGTTATGAGGACTGCTCACTTGGCTTCAAGTTCCATTGAAGGCATAATCTCTTCTTTTTTTCAAGGTGTATAAGTAGATATGTAAATAACATTTGTATATATAATATTATATCAACAGCTGTGTTCTTCATCTACATCTACCCAGTCTTTAACTTTTCCTTATTTTTAAACTATCACATAAAATACATGTATTTGGAAAATAAAAAGCAAACAAAAAGCATCTTTAATTTAACCACCCCCCAAATTGGAGAATATCAATTTAGGCTTTCCATATAACAAAAAAGAAAATACAAAGAAGTCTTATAATGCACACACTTTTTATAAACAGCTTTTTATATTTAACAATACATTTTTAAACATTTCTTCTTATAGCTAAAGAAAATTATTTTTAAAATAACAATATAAACAACAATATAAAATCCTAATTTTTAAAACTGATTTCTATTTCTGGTTAATTTTCTCTTTTACCCTTGTTAACAATAATATCAAAAAGAGAGCTTAACATTAAGTCATATGCTTAATTAATCCCTAAAGTTATGAACATAAATAATCACTTAGAAAAAATATTTATTGTATATTAACAAATGGCCTTCTAAAAGGTCAGTATAATTTATGCTTCAACAAATGTTAGATAAAAATAACCATTTATTTATCTGATATCTTAATGGCACTAAATATTGTCTATTTTAAATTTAGTTTTGCAAATATTCTAGGCAAACATTTTATGTATTGAGTGTTTTCATTTATATTTACTGAATAATTGAATATAATAACTTGTATTAGTTAGTTATTGGACCTTGCATGTTTTTCTTTTGTGATTTAAATGCTCTCATAACACAATTTCTATTCATGTATACATTTTTCTTTATGATGTCAAAAGAATTATACATTAGTCATATAGATAATAGTTTTATATCTCATATATATTTTTCAACTTAACACTTTTAAAATGATGAATTTGATGATTTTTGCTAGACATAGGTTTTTAAACAGCAAGATTTACCAATCTTCAAACTTTAGCTTATGATAATATGCTTAGGATATACTAGGTTTTGATAGCAATATGACTTATGAGCTAGCAGTTGAAAAAAAAATTATCCCCACAGTTTTAATGATATCAAGTAAAGGATTTTTATAAAATATGTTTTAAATTAGAAATAACTTTAACAAAAATTACAGAGTCCTAACTATGAGCTAAGAACTCTGTGTATCTCTCTTAACACAGATAAGAGAAAGAAGAAAAACTATGGAGAAATAATCATTCTGTTATTCTACAACACCTCCTTCCTTCGTTACATTTTGTCTGTTTCAAATGC
>NW_011888864.1:2443253-2446779 GCF_000151845.1 Pteropus vampyrus | reverse complement strand
GTCGTTTGAGTGTCTGTACATGCCAGGCACTCCTTCAAGCACTTGGGACAGAGTACAGCATAATGTGGTACCCTGGCCTACCAATATTTGTAGGCCTAGACTCTGTAGAGGTCTCCAGTTAGAGGAAGTAATTAAAAGAACAAGATACAATGTATAAAGGAAATGGGAAAGAAGAATGAAAAGCCCTGGAAATCTTTATAAACAAAGAAGAACATAAAGACCATTAATATGTCTAAAAGCCAGAATACTAAAAAAAAAAAAAAAAATCAATATTTTGTGTTACTACTGGAGTAAGTTTTAAATATCTAGCAATAAACATTGCTGAACATTTTGTATAACTTTTACACACACACACAGTTATTAGCAACAATCACATTATAAGAAGTCCTTATTTAGATTCTTGAACTATCTCAGGCAAAACTTTTTTTTCTTTTTTAGAATACATTACCTCAGAATGATAGCATGTGATTTTCTGTGTGCCTTAATGGATTTTCTCCAAAAAACTGTCAAGCTAAAGCAATTGTCAGTAGGTTCTTGTGGTTCTCAGAAGAGATCAAAGGAGGCTTTCATAATGCATAAAACGTGTATGTTTATAATATATCATAAACATTCAAATGGATGTGACTACAACACGTTTAGTTCCTTAATAAGGCTGCATAGTAGACTTTACATTAAACCATTTGGTTGAGTTTTCACTTTTGATTTGAGACATTCTAACTTGGATTTTGAATGTTGTTTTTAATCTAACTGGATCACTTGATTTGTTTCATCCTAATGCCCTTTTCATACCATATTTTGACCTGTACCTAGACTTTGCTGAATGTATGAGTTCTGAAGGGACAGAGAGATTCTCAGTTGACAGAATACCATCAGCTTCATGGTAATTTTCAATTCTTATGCATGAATCTCATGGCAGATCATAAATATATTTATTGGAAAGATGTAATATATCTTTTTAAAAAGTAAAATATATGAATAAAGTTAAAGCATATGAGGTCTTATAGCCAGGAAATTAATGTTCTTTTGTTCTATCCAAACCACACACACAAATTTGACAGAAATTTCTTATGAATTACTAATGGGGGTTTAATCCTGACAAGGCTTTATTTGTTCAAGAGTCAGATCCTGGATCTGGTTGCTCAAAAAGCCAATTATCAGAAAATATTCTCTGTTGCTGCTGTCATTAAGAGACAGACACTGATGACAGTTTAACTTGGTTTCAGAGCAATTCTCGGGCCACAGCTGCTTGCCAGGCAAGCCAAGTACCTCTGGAAAATGCCCGGGTGCATATTGACCCTGTGGTAATTGAGGTTATGAAAAGGCTCTTGTTCTCAGAAGTCTTGAATGAACGCCTCTTCCAGCGGGACCCAGTGGGACCCTTGAAGAGGGCAGACCCTCTGCACTACTGAACTGCTCAGAACCTCAGCCCTGGACCAGTGGAGTTCAGGTCAAAAAACAAATGTTAAGGGTGGGACATAAGGAATGCCAGAAAGTAACACATTTGGCTGGAGTCCTTGATTCTTTGAATTGTTTTACTAGATGCTTTCTTTCATCTGCTCTGAACCAAAAATAAGCACAGGAACTGAAATCTGTTAGCACTTTAACCTGGGTGTCATGTGGAAACCTTCTCTTCTTAATTTTTGGCCACCCCATCATTAAAAGCAAGGAAGTGGTTGTTGTACAAATTTCATTGGTGCAACAAACTGAACCATGTGCTGAAATTGCCAGCATTCTACTGGCTGAGTCAGGCACAAGATCCAACTACTAAGCTGTTACTCTCTCACCAGTAATTGTTATTACCCTTAGGTGAGAATTAACATGAAAGTGGTCAAGGAAAATAAGGATGATTAGCCCAATCAAATGAATTACACAACAACATTCTTAGAAAAGCATCTTCTTTCATTTTGTTGTATTATTATCTATGATTGATGGGATAAAACACTTTTTAAAATTAGTAACAATTATCCAAAAGGAAAATTATTGGTAGCTCAGTGGGTTTTAAAGGTCAAGATAAATAAATAAGCTTGGCTTTAAGTATGATATAAAAGGCACATAGCTATAGTATGAATAGTAGTATTTTATTTATTTTTTACATAAATGAAGAGTACACATTTTGTAATTATTATCTAGTAGGTAATTGTTTTATATTTTAAATGAAAATGTGAATAAGTATGTGCATAGTAAAAAAGATGAAACCATTCTTTTATTTATTCCACTAATTTTATGTTACTTCTCCTATGCTAGGCAGTATAGTGAAGACCAGAGAACCAATGATTAGAGAAGATGAGAAACAGTCAATGCCATTATGGGGTATATAATCAGGTTCCTTTCATTTTTTAGTGAAATTTAAGTATAGTGAAATATTTAAAATTACTTTAGTTTTTTTGAAATCTGAGAAGTTGATAACACCACAATAAAGAAATTTGTGGTAAGAGGAGTAACCAACTATTTTCTAATTCTCTTTTGAAGTACTTTTGGACGCTTTGAATAATACCCTAATCAGCAAAGCCATACTTCTAACACGGGATAACACGGGATGAGGGGTTCTTAATAGAGTAGTTCCAGAAACCACATTTATTTCTAACTTCTCATCTCTCTTGATACCTTCAAGGACAAGGGACAGACACATGCATTAACTTAGTGACTTCAATAATCTTTTCATGGGGCTTGCTAGAGAAACTTAATGAGATCTGTTTTTCTTACAAGATTCTGGATAAGAACTTATAGAGTTCTTGTGAGTTTAAGTTAAAGCTGAGCTCAAAATATGTTTACTTCATTTTTATTTAAGTTAAAATAGTGCTTCTAATAGTTAAGAAGCAGTTAGTATAAAACAGTACTAGTCTAGAGACCAAGTTAGCCAAATTGGTTGCAAAATTCTTTGTGAATGTCATATTGCCCTGTGTCCTTCGTCATGAATTTTTAATTACAATGCAAAACATCCCAGACAGTTCTAAAATTTTGAAATTAAGTAAATGTATGTATGAGTGTAGATGGATAACTGGAGAAGATAGAGGATAGATAAGTAGGTTGATAATATGGAATTTGTAGTAACGCTGCTTAGAAAAATGTAAGGTTTCTCAAACAACTAAGAATTAACCTACCATGTAATCCAGCAAGCTCTCTACTGGGTAGGTTGATAATATGGAATTTGTAGTAATGCTGCTTAGAAAAATGTAAGGTTTCTCAAACAACTAAGAATTAATCTACCATATAATCCAGCAAGCTCTCTACTGGGTATTTACCCAAAAGACTTAAAAATATTTATCTGAAAAGATAGATGTACATGATATTAATAGCAAATTTATTCATTGTGGTCAGGACATGGAAGAAATTGAAGAACCCTACAATAGATGATTGGATAAAGAAATTATGGTACATATAAACAATGAATACTACTCAACTACAAAACAACATGTCATATGTGACAACATGGATAGATCTTGAAATAATCATGCTAAGTGATATAAGCCAGACAGAATAAGTTGAAAATCACATGATATCACTTATATATTAAAAAGCAACAAAC